>NC_135897.1:8966357-9218857 GCF_964194155.1 Cetorhinus maximus
GTATGTGTGCTCTGCTCAAAAGCAAGAGTGGAACTAAAAGTGGATCACATGACATACTTCCCTTCTAATGATGTCATGCTGCTTTCCCTTAAAAGGCATATTCAGCATTAGGAATGCCTGCAAGTTCCCCTTCTCCTCTCCCTTTTAATGCGAGCCTGAAACCTGAACTCACTTCCATCCTCTGATGAAGCCAATGCCTTGATTTTGAAACTCTCAACCTTGCTTTCACATCCCTCCATGGCCACACCCTTCCTAAACTCTGTAACCTTCTCCAGCCCTACAACTGTCTAAGATCTCTGTGTTCCTCCAATTCTTGTCCCTTGTGTATTCCCAGTTTTAAGTGCTCCACCATTGGCGGCCATACCTTTAGCTGCCTTGGCCTAAGCCTCTAGAATTCCCTCCATAATCCTTTCCATTTATTTACCTTTCCTTTAAAATGCACCTTAAAAACTAGCTTTTTGACAAGCTTTTGTTGACCGGTTCTAAAATGTCCTTATGTGGCTTGACATCAAATCTTGCCTTATATTACTCCTGTGCCGTGCATTGGAACGTTTACTCACTGTATAAATCCAAGTTGTTGTTGCTGTTAATGAAGAGAAGTAACTAGGTAATGGACTGCAAGTCCAAGAATGAAGCTGTTTCATTCTATGCCTGCCCTGCAGTAAAGAACAATGTCCTGAATGCACCATTCCTCCTGTTATGAGCTCAGTGAGATGAGGCTTACCAGCAGGAAGTGTAGCACGGCCTGTGACTGATTGGTTCGACCATCAATCATCTTAAAACAATCCCACTTCTTTCTGGAGATGTATTTTGAGGGGTTAGGGGAGGGATAAAAATAAAGCATCAGAATGTTTATAATTGTCAGCAAGACTGACCAATGTTCTAGGATTTGCTGTAACATTGGTCAGTCTTGCTGCTTCCACTTTAGTGTCAACAGCTAGAGGAAGCCACCTATAGGCCTGAGGGAAGGGAGGAAAAGAAAGGTGAGCCTCCCTTTTCTCTGTCTCTCCAACCCAGGGAATGTGATGTTTGAACAGTTCCATCTGAGGTGACAATGGGCTGCATTTGCTATCCATCACAACAGGTAATGAGTCAATTAAATCGGCACATGGTAATTATATATAATAAATATGGCACATATACCTTATCAGGCCAAGCTACAATGATCCCATTCTCTGCTCTTTCCGTTAGTATCTTTCTTCATATATAATCAGTCTTCAATATCAATTGTGGTATTGCATTCCAGATTCTAATAACCCTTAATATGAAAAATTCCATGTACTCTTGTTTCCAATTCAGTGGCCAGTGAAATTGTTTTTTTTTCAAATAAACTGCATTGAGCTATTAAGCATTACAACACATTGCTCATTAAAATATTATGCAAAACAAATATTTTTTTATTGATGTGCCCAGTTCCTACTACTTCCCAGCACCAGCCTCTGGCTTAACCACACTTCCAGGCTCAACTCCATTTCCTACGTGGCCCCCATCTAACCTCCTTTGTCCCTTCTCAGCCCCAATTTCTCTCTTACCCATGTGTATGACAGCATGTTGTCTGAACAATCCTCCCCATCTCCCCAACAGTGCCCACTTCCAACTCAACACACTTTGAATGCCACATTGCTCCATGTCCTGAACTTTAAACAAAATAAGTCAGTGGGATACATTAGTTTAAGGACAAATGCTAGAGGCACGCTGAAAAAGAGAGAGAGAGAGAAAGAGACAAAGTAGAGGAAAGGAGGGACTTGCAGAGAAGAAGGAGGAGAGAAAGAATTGGAGATGAATTGACAGATGCAAAGGCTTCAGTGAGTGTGAGAGGCAAACAGCAAGAATTGGAGAGATGGATAGAAAGAAAGAATGGAAAACAAACAATGGCAGAAAAGAAGAAAAATAGGAAGGAATATTGGTCATTTGGTCCCTCAAGCCTGTTCTTCCATTCAACTAAATCATGATTGGCCTTTATCTTAACTCCATGTTTGGGCCTTGATTCCATAATGTAATTACTTAATTCCACTTGCATCCTCTTCCAAACACAAGTTAAAGAAAGAATGGAATCCCAGAGGCAAGGAGAGACAGTTACAGGAAAATGTACTTTTTTTTGTCTGTGAACAATGTCACAGGTTATCTCTCTCGCTTCTGAGCCAGAAGTCAGAGAGATAAGTTCAACTCCAAACATGTGAACTGGCAATCCCAGTGCAATACTGAGGGAGTGCTGCAAAGTCAGAGGTGTGTCTTTCGGATGATACATTAACTGAGGCCTCATCTGCTCTGGAAGTAAAGGATCCTTAGACAGTATTTCAAAGAAGAGTAGGAGAGTTAACTCCAGGGTCCCAGCCAATATTTATTCCTGTAGTAATTATGGTTTTATTTAGTATGTGATGTACCTTTAAGAATAATACTTGTTAGGAGCCTATCTGTAGTAACCAATAGGAGAGTAGTGTGGGGTACCTCAGCAGACAGTGTAGAGATAAAGTTAGAGTTGAAAGCACACGTGTAGGTGCTGCTGAGTATATTGTAAATATACTTAATATTTCCACCCAAGAAGTGTCTGCAGTTCAACTCTACCATGAATAGCACAACTTGGCCACCCTACAACAAACTGGTGATGAGGATCAAACTGGGTTGAACAGAAGAAATCAAGTTAGAAAGAAATTGGCACTGTACCTTGCCCTGTGGCTGTAAGCTCCATTAGAATTGAAGAAGTTACCCTCTCTCAAAATGCCACAATTTGGGAGAATTGACCCTTTTGAACCAGCCACAGATGATTGGTCTCGATACATAGAATGCCTCATGTTCCTTTTTCAAGTGAACAAGATTATGGGGGTAGAGAAGAGGCAAGCAATCCTACTGAGTACTTGTGAGAGTAAAACCTACGGTTTGATTCGAAGTTTGACAGCACCCAGTGCCCAGGTTTGAAGAATTTTAATGAATTGGTGGACCTCGTGAAGGGTCACTTTCAACTCAAGCCCTCAGTCATGATGCAGAGGCTCAGGTTTAATTTGCGAAACAGAGTCTCGGGTGAGACATGCTGCGTGGCAAATTTAAATCAGAAAACAGAACATTGTGAGTTCGGTACGACTCTGAACGACATGCTCAGAGATCGTTTAGTGTGTGGTGTGAAAGAGGACACTATTCAGAAAAGATTATTGTCCAAAGTGAATCTGGATATGGAAAGCACAGTAAGAGATTCAAAAGCAATACAGGGTGTGCAAAATAGCGCCGTGCTCCACATCGGGTGGGAAACCTCGAACGAAAGAGATGTGAAAAAGCAAGAATCTGCCCAGAAGCAGGAAACAACCCCACTAGCTGAAGCATTAAAAAAAAGTAACTTAGCAGCGAGATCGAAGAATAATTTTAATAGAGGTGGAAAGAATCAGTCCTTTAGCGATTGGCAGTTTAAAAAGGTCAAATCCTACTATTGTCACAGAAATGGGTATATGATGAGACAGTGCCAGGAAAGATTCAAGCAGGCTTGTAAATAAAAGAAGAAGCTCAATGAAATCTACAACGTAGAAGAGCCTGAAACAACAAATTCAGACATTTACTCATTGTTTAATCTGAAAGTTGGAAAGACGGAGCCAATATTTGTCACAGTGAAAGTAAATGGCAGACCTGTTAAAATGGAAGTGGACACAGGAGCTTCTACTACAGTAATTGGGGAACATACTTTCAGATATTTGAATTATGGTGAAGATCAGTTAAGCTTGGAATGAACAGCCGCCAAGCTAAAAACATAAACAAAAACAGAAAGTGCTGGAAAAACTCAGCAGGTCTAACAGCTTCTGCAGAGAGAAAAACAGAGTTAATGTTTCAAGTCTGTATGACTCATACAGACTTGAAACATTAACTCTTTTTTTCCTCCACAGATACTGTTAGACCTGCTGAGTTTTTCCAGCATTTTCTGTTTTTGTTTCAGATTTCCAGCATCCGCAGTATTTTGCTTTTAAGCTAAAAGCATACACAGGTGAAGATGTTCAAGTAAAAGGCATAAGCAGAGTAACTGTCCACTATGGAAGCCAATTGGCAAAACCACTAGTGTTGGTATTGAGAAGCAGAGGGCCAATCCTTCTAGGGCAAAATTGGCTAAGGGAAATCAACCTTGATTGGTCACTGAAATTTCAAAAGGAAGGTGGGAGGATTCCTGTTTTGGAAAAGGAGTGTTTAAGGACTCATACAGACTTGAAACATTAACTCTGTTTTTCTCTCTGCAGAAGCTGTTAGACCTGCTGAGTTTTTCCAGCATTTTCTGTTTTTGTTTGTTTTTAGCTTGGTGGCTGTTCATTCCAAGCTTAACTGATCTTCACCATAATTCAAATATCTAAAAGTATGTTCCCCAATTACTGTAGTAGAAGCTCCTGTGTCCACTTCCATTTTAACAGGTCTGCCATTTACTTTCACTGTGACAAATATTGGCTCCGTCTTTCCAACTTTCAGATTAAACAATGAGTAAATGTCTGAATTTGTTGTTTCAGGCTCTTCTACGTTGTAGATTTCATTGAGCTTCTTCTTTTATTTACAAGCCTGCTTGAATCTTTCCTGGCACTGTCTCATCATATACCCATTTCTGTGACAATAGTAGGATTTGACCTTTTTAAACTACTTTTTTAAAATACTGAGGATGCTGGAAATCTGAAACAAAAACAGAAAATGCTGGAAAAACTCAGCAGGTCTAACAGCATCTGTGGAGGAAAAAAAGAGTTAATGTTTCAAGTCTGTATGAGTCATACAGACTTGAAACATTAACTCTGTTTTTCTCTCTGCAGAAGCTGTTAGACCTGCTGAGCTTTTCCAGCATTTTCTGTTTTTGTTTATGTTTTTAGCTTGGAGGCTGTTCAGTCCAAGCTTAACTGATCTTCACCATCATTCAAATATCTGAAAGTATGTTCCCCAATTACTGAAGAAATGCAGGCTGTCTTAAGCCAAAAGCTGAAAGAACAGCAGAAGAAGCTCAAAGAGACCCTGCTAATGACAGAGTTTGAGACGAGGACCAGAAGTAGTCGTTTCTGATAACGGTGTGCCATTTACAAGTGCTGAGTTGCAATGGTTAATCGGCCTCAACAGTATCACTCATGTAGAAAATGCACCGTACCACCCTTCCTCAAACGGACTGGCCGAAAGGGCGGGTCAAACCTTCTAGACATGCATAAAAAGCTAACTGGCGATTCCTTGGTAACCAAGCTAACATGCTTTCTTTTTCATTACAGGACTACCCCTCACACAACAACAGGTGTCACACCTGCGGAGTTATTGTTGAAATCCCATCTCAGGACAAGATTGAGCTTAATAATGCCGAATTTAGAGGGGAAGGTGGAAAGGACACAGGGAAGCCAGAAAACTAGACACGGCTGGCATAGTCACGAGAGGAAATTTACCTGGTCACTGATAGCTGGTGTATGTGAAAAACTTCAGGGAAGGATCAAAGTGGTTACCGGGTGAATAAGTGCAGTGACTGGACCTCTATCTTACCACGTGGAGGTGGAAGGCCGGATCATCCGATCATGTGGACCATTTAAGGAAGAGAGAGACTCATCATCAAGATATGGTTCCACCAGTGACCATGACCTGTTGAGGCTACTCAACCCAGGACTGGCATATCTGACGCTCCTGTAAGAGCTGAGGATACAGAACTGTAGGTACCCACTGAAGCACCTGATGTTCAGGTAACTCCAGAAAAGGAGGTTCCTGACAAAGAATCTGAAGTTGAGGAGCTGCGACATTCCGCACATACCAGGAAACCACCTGAAGGACTGAACTTGTAAATTCCTTACCCGGTATAAATATTATGTTGTCTTGAAAAAACATATACTTGTCAATGTAACATATATAGTCGAGTTAAAGGGGAAGGAACGTAGTAATTATGGTTTTATTTAGTATGCAATGTACCCTTAAGAATAATACTTGTTATGGAAGATCACATGATCTGTATTAACCAATAGGAGTGTAGCGTAGGCTGTTTCAGCAAACACTGCAGAGATAGAGTTGGAGTTGAAAGTATATGTGTAGTTGCTGCTGAGTATATTGTAAATAAACTTAATGTTTCCACCCAAGAAGTGTCTGCAGATCAACTCGATCGTTAATAGTACAACTTGGCCACCCAACGACAATTCCTGAACCAACATCACTTAAAAATAAAGTTTATTTGGACATTTACCTGATTGCTGTTTGTGGAAATTTGCTGTGCACAAGTTGGCTGTTGTACTTTCTTACATTATGACAGTGGTAGCCAAAAAGAATTGGCTGTACCAAACGGTGCGAAACATGCTCTATAAATAAAAGTTCTTTCTGTCTAAAAAGAAAGACATTCATTTATATCACGTCTTTCACAACTTGAAATGGGAGGCTCCTATTGCACATGAAGAGGAAAGCACAAGACCGCAAAGCTTGGAGAAATGAGCAGAGGACATACCCTTAGGCAAATCATTCCTATTATTTTCACAACCTTAGGAAGACCTAAAGTGCTTTACAGTCGATTAAATACTTTTCAAAGTGTAGTGACCTTTGCAACGTGGGAAATGCGACAGCTAATTTGCATAGATCCACCCCCCACCCCCACAGACAGCAATGTGATAAATGACCAGATAGTCATGTGAATTGAGGGATAAGTATCGGGTAGGACACTGAGGTTAACTCTCCTTTGAAATAGCGTCATAGGATCTTTCAAGACTGCCTGAAAGAGGTCTTTGCTTACCTTCTCATTCAGTTAACACCTCTGACAGTGCAGTATCCCCCTATACTGCCCTGGGATTATCTGCCTAGATTTCTTTGTTCAAGTCTGTCTAGTGTGGCTTGATCCCAAAATCTCCTGACTCAGAGGTGAGAATGTTACCAACTGAGCCACAGATGACTGAAATACTGCCACAAATATATTAGAATAAACTCTATTTAGTTTTAGACTGGTCACGGAGTAGGAAATTGTTGTTAATTATTTGAATGTATGAGTGTTTAACATGTTTGTACCAGATTAATCTCTACTACTTTAGCAAACACATCAAACCTGTTTATTTTAAACAGGTTAAAATTCCTGTTAAAACAATTGTGACAGGAATGTGATGTGAGCATGTTAAACTTTCATGCGATAACATCGCCAGTGCAAAAAAAAACATGTAGAGTCTACCCTGCCTTTTAAGTCTTCAGGGTACATCAAAGTGCTTCACTGCCAATGAATTACTTTAAAGAGTTTGATTACAGCTGTAGGAAAACATGGCTGCCACTTTGTACACAGCAAGATCCAATTACAGCTAATAACAGATTCACCAGCAATGGTGATGTTGATTGAAGGTTAGATGAATACTAGGAGAGCTCCAGTACCAGGGGATCTTTAACATCCTTCTGAATAGATAGATGGCCCTTATTCAAATGATAGTGTTGCACTCACTCAGTACCATACTCAAGTGTCAAGGTTGATTCCTGATCCAAGTCCCTACATCTGGGTTGAAGCAGCATTTCCTAATCCAGAGGTCAGAGTGCTATCATCCAGCCAAGCCGACCATCTTCCATTATATATAAATACTAAAGGTATTTTCAAATTGAGATCCCAATCTGAAGGGCCAAGGTGCAGAGTGTCGGATGCCAGCAAGGTTGCAAAGTGAAGGGTAGAAGGTGAGGTGCTAAGGATCCAGAGGCGTCCAGCTTGGCATTTTAAAAGCTCACAGGAGGAAGGGAAAACTGGGGCAGATAAAGAGTCCCACAGTTTGAGATGTGAAAAAGAATGTGTCAGAGTGATGATTTCAACACAGTTAGGATGTAGGGAGGAGGGGGAGGGTATAGGGTAGGGTATCTGGACTTTAGTGGGAATAAGGGAGGGAAGTTTAGTGGGACATTAATTCACGCTACGATTGCTAAGAGGAATGGGCCAGAAAGAGACAGCGGAGTTACCAACCTACAAGATTTTATAAGAAGCATACCCCTCAATTCATCTGGTTGGCATTTTTAAAAACTTGTTAACAGGGTTTGTAAAGCTAAAGATCACTTGAGCAAACACAGCCTTGACAGTTCAGAAGTTAACCAACTTGTCGTACAAGCTCATTTGCATTTCCAGCTCTATTGCTCATCGACAATTAAATACGTAAGAGAACATAAATGAAGCTCAGTGTTGGTATTTCCCAGCTTACTCATTGGATACCAGTGACAGGCAGGGCCTCATATCCTCATTTTATTCAGGCCATCTGATGATGAGGCTTTTTTTTTTGGAAAAATATACTTTATTCATAAAATATCTGGAAGAACATTCCCAACATTCCATCAACTCACATGCCTATCCCTCATACCACTCCATCTAAACTATTGACAAATCTTGGAATGAAAGAAAATGTCTCTAATGTGCACCAACTTTATTGGAACTATTGGAACTATTTTAATCAAACGTATTGTGTGTTTGTGTGTGTGACTGTGTGTGTGAGTGACTGTGTGTGTGAGAGTGTGTATGTGTGTGTGTGAATGTGTGAGAGTGTTTGTGTGTGTGAGTGACTATGTGTGTGAGAGAGTGTGTGTGTGTGTGTGTGAATGTGTGAGCGTGTTTGTGTGTGTGAGTAACTCTGTGTGTAAGAGAGTGTGTGTGTGAATGTGTGAGCGTGTTTGTGTGTGTGAGTGACTGTGTGTGTAAGAGAGTGAATGTGTGAGCGTGTTTGTGTGTGTGAGTGACTGTGTGTGTAAGAGAGTGTGTATGTGAATGTGTGAGCATGTTTGTGTGTGTGAGTGACTGTGTGTAAGAGAGAGTGTGTGTGAATGTGTGAGCATGTTTGTGTGTCTGAGTGACTGTAAGAGTGTGTGTGTGAATGTGTGAGCGTGTTTGTGTGTGTGAGTAACTGTGTGTGTAAGAGAGTGTGTGTGTGAATGTGTGAGCGTGTTTGTGTGTGTGAGTGACTGTGTGTGTGAGAGTGTGTGTGTGAATGTGTGAGCGTGTTTGTGTGTGTGAGTAACTGCGTGTGTAAGAGAGTGTGTATGTGAATGTGTGAGCGTGTTTGTGTGTGTGAGTAACTCTGTGTGTGTAAGAGAGTGTGTATGTGAATGTGTGAGCATGTTTGTGTGTGTGAGTGACTGTGTGTGTAAGAGAGAGTGTGTGTGAATGTGTGAGCGTGTTTGTGTGTGTGAGTGACTGTGTGTGTAAGAGAGTGTGTGTGAATGTCTGAGCGTGTTTGTGTGTGTGAGTAACTCTGTGTGTGTAAGAGAGTGTGTGTGTGAATGTGTGAGCGTGTTTGTGTGTGTGAGTGACTGTGTGTGTAAGAGAGTGTGTGTGTGAATGTGTGAGCATGTTTGTGTGTGTGAGTGACTGTGTGTGTAAGAGAGTGTGTGTGTGAATGTCTGAGCGTGTTTGTGTGTGTGAGTAACTCTGTGTGTGTAAGAGAGTGTGTGTGTGAATGTGTGAGCGTGTTTGTGTGTGTGAGTGACTGTGTGTGTGAGAGTGTGTGTGTGAATGTGTGAGCGTGTTTGTGTGTGTGAGTGACTGTGTGTGTAAGAGAGTGTGTTGGGCGGGCATGCTCGGGAGCAGCCGCTAAAGTGACCGCCGTCAGCGATTGGGCCGCAACCATGATTTCACACTGGCAGGCCAATTAAGGCCCGTCCAGTGTGAAACACAGCTCATGACTGGCCAGCAAGGGCTGAGCGGGGGCGGGGGCCTGTTAGCCGCTCGGTCCAAAGGCAACCTGGCGGCCGGTATAAAGGAGGCCCAGGCAGCCCCAGAAAGGCTGGCAGAGAAGGACTTCTTGTGGCGCAATTGGCTGCAGTGCCAGAAGCGCTTCAATGACCTGCTGCGCTCAGGAAGGGTGAGTACCGTGTTGGCGTGGGTCAGTGTGCGGAAGTGTTACAGTGTGGCCACATCCCCGTGGAGCTCAGGGTGCTAGAGCCTGAGTGCCAACTGTCAATGACGCCGGAGCTGGCCAAGGGGTTGAGTCCTGGCTGTTTGGACTGAGTGCCTTGCGCCTCGAGGGCCACAACTCAGATGTGCCCTGTGAGGTGCTCCTCAGCTGGGGTTGGCCAGGCTGCAATGGAGCTGCAGGTACAGAGTTGACTAATCAATGGTCCTCTGTCCTTTAAGGAGAAGACAAGACATAACCAAGCCAAGAGGGCACGTAGAGGCAAAGGTCCGCCAGTCTGCTGCTGCTCACTAACTTCATGCAAGATTCCCTGGAGCTGGGGAGCCAGCACAATCCCTGTCCAACCTGGCTTGGAGAGGCTGGGGTGCCAGGCGAAGGTAAGAGTGCAGTGCACAAAGGTGAGAGTTTTGGATTGTGCAATGTTCTAGTGCAGTCTCTTCATTGATGGGAGCCTCAAACCTGGAGTCCCCATTGATCATTGGAAGACGATGGCACCATGATGCAGATCCCCATTGTCTCACCAGGGTGCCTGGCACGCACAGTGACAGGGTGATGACTTTAACTAATGACATGTCCTTCTTCTCCCTTAGATTCGCCAGCACGCACTCGCTCTCTGGACCCTGAAGGACCGCCCCTGATGCCGGAGGACCACCAGCCGTCAACGTCACCTGTGTCACACACGCTCTCTGAAGCAGGCACCAGTGCAGGTACCAGCACCTCGGTGGGCATTGTTTTGGCGGCTACTATATCAGTGCACATTGGTGAGGGCATTAGTGAGGTGCTGGTGGAGCCAGAGGGTGCCCAGGGCACCAGCAGTTGGGGGACTGCTGGGGATTAGGATGATGCTGAGTTGAAGGCTAATGATGAGCCTCTGCAGTCATCCTTTACGCGGCAGATGCTGGATATCCAGCGAGATGTGCGGGAGGATCTGGCAGAGATCCATGAGGGTATGCATGCCATGGTCTCTGTTGTGGAGGAGTCCATGCGAAGTGTCATGGGTGAATGCACAGCCTCCTCCATTGAGAAAGTGGTGACTCTCATGGAGAGGTAGTCAGTATTAATGTGTGAGATGGATGAGGCACCCAGTATCTCGACTTGGTGTCCGTCCATCAATGGGGAAGAGGAAGGTCCACAGCGACCTCACGTTGGCGCACGAGCTGCCTGTCGTCTCTGCGGGCTCCTCTCAGGGCGCTCCAGATGATGGCAGAAGCTCCTCCGCCCCTCTGCCAGTGACCATGGCATCTTATGAGTCTGCGGCGACTGGGGAGATGCCAGCCGTGGCACTGGCTGCTCCCTCCCAGGCAGTGTCAGCACAGGCTCCACTGGCCAGAGGAGGCCCGCCAAGGTCATCAAGGCCAACAAGACAGCAGAGTCAGCAGGTTGCTTCCAATGCAGATGCCAGCAAGGCGGGTGGGCACCTAGATGTTGCACCCCCAAGCGTAAGTTAAAGGCACCATGAGCACAAGGGGTGCAGGTCATGGGTGATTTTATGTTCATTTATGTTTAGTTAATGTAGACTGGTCTGGGACTTAAGACCAGAGAGGTTGATGTCAAAAGTCTGTACACGTGGAAATGAAATAAATCTAGTTTTGTCATCATGGCCTGTGTGTGTTTCACCTTTTTATTTTATTGGTGCAGGGTACGCCAGTATGTAATACTAGACGTAAGTGGCTCTGAAATTTAATGCACAGGCATTGAGTGTTCTTTGGGTTCAAATAAAAAGGTCCTTCCAGACACCCGGGATGGAGGCGGCAGCCCTGGTATGAGGTGGAAGCTGATCTTTGGTAGCCTAGCTGTAGGAGCGTTCGATCAAGGTGTCCCTGGTTTCCCTGCTTCCCTGGAGGTTACCGAGGTCTGCCTCCACACCCTCAGCATTCTCCTCACCGTGCTTCTCTTCTGACTCACGTCTGGACTCATCCTCTGGGGTCTGTGCAGCTTCTTCAAGATCCCTTTCCTCCAGTGGGTCCCTCCCTTGCCAATGTCAGATTGTGGAGGGTGCAGCATGCAGCCACTATCAGTGACACCCACTCTGGGAGGGGGAGGTATTGTAGTGCTCCCCCTGAATGGTCCATGCATCGGAAGCGCATCTTGAGAAGGCCAATGGTCCTCTCTACCACCGCCCTTGTGGAGACACGACTCATATTGTAATACTTCTCTGCCTCTGTTCTTGGGTGGCGGAGAGGTGTCATGAGCCACCTTTTCAATGGATAGTCCTTGTCACCCAGCAGCCATCCATTCAGTCAGGCTGGGGCACTGAAGAGCCCCGGCACCTGGGAGTGTATTGGGATGTAAGCGTCATGGGAGCGGCTAAGGTGCCTTGCACAGACTTGCAGAATCAGCATCCTGTGATCACACACCATCCGCACGTTCATGGAGTGGAAGCCCTTCGTGTTGATGAAGGCACCGGGCTCACCCGCTGGTGCCTTGATGGCCACATGTGTGCAGCGGATGGCACTCTGGATGTGGGGGAACCCAGCAATCGCTGCAAAGCCTCTGGCTCGCTCAGCCTGGCTGGCCTCCTCCATACGGTAAAGAATAAAGGCCAGGACCCACCTGAACAGAGCTTCTGTCACTAACTTGATGCAACTGTGGGCAGCTGATTGGGAGACTCCACACAGATCCCCCATTGACCCTTGGAAAGAGCCGGAGGCATAGAAGTCCTTCAGAGCCACTGGTTTGGGGTGTCCACCCACACAGTTGGAGCTGATCTCAGGCCCAATCATTTGACAAATGGAGGTCACGATCTCCCTTGAGAGGCGGAGCCTCCTTCGGCACTGCACCTCAGACATATTGAGGTAGCTGCATTGCCGTCTGTAAACCCTGACAGCAGAATAGTGGCATCTTCTATGGCCACTTTCGACTTGGACTTCCTGCTGGCCCTGCTCCCCCTTGTGCCTGCACCTCTCCTCCCACAGGTCTGTGGAAACTGCATTGGGACACCTGGCCTCCTCTCCCTTCTGCCCCTCTCTTCCTTCTCAGAGAAGGTGCTACCAGCACAGACCACAATCTCCATTACCAGTGTAAGGGAAAGTGGTCTGATACCTGGAAGGGTCCACATGGTCTGAATCCTGCAGGGGCCTGGCAGGCAGCAATGAGGCCTGAAATAAAGCCTGGAAATGCTAAGAATGAAGCCCCAAACAGAGATGAAGCTGTCAAATACCAATAAGCAACCAACAGCAAACTGTGTCCAAAACTCCTCACTACTCACACGGGCAATGCTGTTGACCCTTTTTATCCCACCCTTGGATGAGGTTTGAGGAAATGTTGGCGGGCTGCCTGCCCATTTTGCCCGTGTGATGAGCAGAAAATTGCCCAGGCAACGTAAAATTTCATTAAGGGCCTTATGTGGCCTATTAATTACCGAAATACTGCGAGAGTACACGATGATGTTGGGACGCTCACCTGACCCCAGCGCGCACTACTTTACTCTTGCCCGGGGTCAGGCACGCGCCTGTCCTATGAGGGAAAAATTCTGCTCTGTGTGTGTGCGCGTGTGTGTGTGTGTCCAGTGATACTTTCCTTCATGCACGTGCATGATGTGTGATCTCTTAAAACTAGACTTAAGTTTGCCCTGGGTGTTCCTTGAGTAGCCTGAGCTACCAGCTGCTGCTCTCTTCTAGGAGCCACCTAAGATGGAAATGTTTCACTTTTTATTCTGTCTGACAGTTCATCTCCTTGCTTTGTGCAGTGGAATCTGAATGAGGCAGAAAGAAATAGCAGGATTTGCTAATCGTGTTAGATGAAGTAAGGAAATAGGAAGCTTGTGTGGAACGTAAACACCAGAATAGTCCTTTTGGGGCAAATGGTCAGTTTCTGTGCTGTAAATGTCATCCTGTCGATATCCCAGCAGTGTTCAGTGAAAGCACTCTCGGCCTGGTGTCTTGCCTTTTCACCGTGCTTCATCACTTTCCTAAATGTCTAACATGCTCTTTGTAAACCACCCTTCTCATATGCCACAAGATGAAATATAATATTAATTTCTTAAAGTTCTGTCAATAGCATAGAGACCATACAAAACACCCAGAAAAGGTGGTTATTATTTTAGGGTCCGCCACATAGAGCTGGAATTGGACATGTTGGTGAGACTAATCATAAATTTGGGTGCACGCTATTCATAATTTCTGGAAGATCCCCCATATTACATGTCTGAAAATGTAATTCGCAGTGCCAGGAGAAGAAGCTGCCCAAGCAGGGGTGGCCTTGTAATATTAGTCCTGGCTCTGTTACATGTCTCAATGTTTCTGGCCACCACTGTGGAGGAAAGGTCACCTGCAAGTCAATTGCTTTGTCTCGCTGCAGACGACAATGGAGGTGCAGCTGTCCCAGCATGCACAGTGACTGTGAAAGGCCCCTATTCAAAGCATTAGGCCCCAGTGCGAGAAAGTAATGCCAAGAGAGCCATTCACATATAGCTGATATACCTGCTTATTAAAACCTGCATGTGTTGTAGGGCTGTGATCAAGGCAGCTCAAGAATTTGTCTACAATCTTCGTCGACCTAAGTCAACACAAATGGGAAGAAAGGGCATTTTTGGATTGAGATGTGCTGACTTAGAAAATCTACTCCAACAACAAGGAGCTAGCTTTGAAACTGTCCAAACATTCTACATATTTTTAATCAGGGTCAGAGCAAGGTTATATTTCATAAATATAAAAGAGTCATAAATATAAAATAGTTCACACCAGTTTGGGAGGAGCATTTGAATTAACTCCCTTTGGATTTTCCAATGTTCAAATAAATCAAGGGTCTGAATGCATCCTAAAATGAGCCTACATGTAAGTGGGGTCGGAGTGGGGGTGGTGGATTTTAACTTATCCTTCCCTGTGATAACAACAGGAAGTGTCTATTAAAAATGGAATGTTTACCACTTCCATTTCTTCTACCGACCACCATTTCAACAGCTCACTGCTGTTCAGAAGCAGGCCGGAGCCTGCGTGCGTTAATGCAAATCGTGCTTGTGTTACGTCAATTGGACACCACTGGGATTTTAGCTCCGGCCCGGGTGGGGAAGCCATTATGGCTCTCCCTCCAAATGAAGGCAGCTCAAAAAGTGAAAGAGGTCAGAGAGGCCCTTAAAGGTTTATTGGATATCCTTCTTTTGCAAGGTCAGGAGTAGCAGGAGTGATCCTCCAAGTGTCACAAATATAAGTTTCATCCTTCCCTGCCCTAGACTGACTTCCCTTGCTTCAGTAAGGTAACACCCTCCATATACACCCTATCTGCTTTCCAGTTGCTCACCGGTGCATGTACTGTCACTAGTTACTGGGGATTAGTGATAGCCGTCACTAGTAACTGAGAATCAGGGACGTACTGTCTCTAGTTAGTGTGGATCACGGATGTAGTATCACTAGTTACCAGAGATCAGGGCTATACAGTTACTAATTAATGTTTATCAAGGATATACTGTTACTAGTTACTGGGGTTCAGGGCTATACTGTCACTAGATAATATGGATCAGGGGCATACTGTCACTATTACTGCAGATCAGGGATATACTGTCACTAGTTATTCAAAATCAGGGATATACTGTCTCGAGTTATGGGAATCATGGATATAATGTCACTAGTTATTTGGAATCAGGGATATTTTGTCACTAGTTATCGGGACTCAGACATATTGTCACTAGTCACCAGAGATCAGGATTGATACCTAAGTTCCACCTAAGCTGAATGACAGTGTGGCTATGCACTGTTCCATTAGGTGCCGCACTTGATTATTAATGCCACTCACATGGCAAGGCTTGACGCCTCTCCCACTCACCGCTTCTCTCCATCTCCGACGTTTCTCCACTCCCTCACTGCTTCCCTCCCCCTTACCGCTCCCCTCCCCCTTACCACTTCCCCCCCCTCCAGCCGCTTCTCTCCCCCCGCCACCGCTTCCCTCCCACCTCCCCACTATCCTCACCGCTCACCGCTCACCGCTTCCCTCCCCCCTCGCTGCTTCCCACCCTCCTTGCCACTTCCCTCCTCCTCCCCGCTTCCATTGCCGTCACCATTCTCTCCTCATCGCTGCTTCCCTCCATCCACTGCTGTTACTCTCCCCCTCCCTCCTCCCCGCTTCCCTCCCCTCCCCACTTCTCTCCACCCTCACCATTTCCCTCCCTCTCCAGGCTAACTCCCCTTCCTGTTTCCCATCCCCCTCATCATTTCCTTCTTTCTCAGAGTTTCCCTCCACTTCGCCATTTCCCTCCCCCTCAAGGCTTTCTTCCCCCTCACTGCTACCCTCCCCCTCACTGCTTCCAGCCCCTTGCCATTTCCCTCCCTGTCACTGCTTTCCCCGTCCCCACCATTTCCCTCCCCCCCCCCTCACCGCTTCCTGTCTAAATTCCCCTGGTCGCTATTTCCTGCCTTTCCATTGTCACTGACTGTAGTAATTATAGTTTTGATAAACGTGGGACTGTAGCTTTGAGAGTAATCCTGTGTTGTGAGATCACATGGTCTGTGTAAACCAATATGCTATCAGCGCGGGGAATCTCTGGAGAGAGTTCTTCTTTAGTTATGGAGTTACCTGCTGCGGCTATCTTATATAAATAAAGTTCAATGTTTCCACCAAGAAATGTTGCCTGGAAAATCAATGCTATAACAAACTGGTGACAAGGATAAATTAGATCTGGTACTATCCCTCACCCAGCGATTGTGAGTATCTAAGATAATTAAAAAGAAAGGAAGATATATTCATCTGAGATGCCACAGTTTGGCAGAATTGATCCCTTTGAACAAGCCACAGATGACTGGTCTCACTATATAGAATGTCTTGCATTCTACTTTCAAGCCAATAAAATCATGGGGGAAGAAAAGAGGAGAGCAATTCTCCTGAGTATTTGTGGGAGCAAGACCTACAGTTTAATTTGAAGCTTGATGGCTCCCCGTGCCCCAGATTCAAAGTCCTTCAGTGAATTAGTAGATCTCATTAAGGGACATTTCCAACCCAAGCCCTCAGTCACAATGCAGAGGTTGTTCAATTCGTGGAATAGAGGCCTGGGGGATATTGTTGCTACCTACGTGGCAAAATTAAAACAACTAACGGGATATTGTGATTTTGGTGAAACCCTGAATGATACGCTCAGGGATTGTTTGGTCTGTAACATGCAAGCGGATGCTATTCAGTGAAGATTGCTGACTGAAGTGGATCTTGATTTTAAGAAAGCGTTAGAGATAGCGCTTGCGATGAAAGCGCTGTAAGGAATTCAGAAGCGATTCAAGGTGCGCAAAATGGCGCTGTTTCCTAGTTTGGTGGGCACAGTCAGCTGAAAGTGACACAAAAAGCTGGGACTCCGCCACGAAGCAGGAAACAACCCCTGCTAACCGAAAATTTAAAGGAAACAGCTTAGCCGCAAATTTGAAAACTAATTTTTATCACCGTGGAAACAATCATCGCCCTAACAATTAGCAATTTAAAAAGGTGGAGTGTTATTTTTGTCACAGAAGAGAGCCCATATTGAATTGAAACATTGCAAAACGAGATTAAAACAGGCTTTCAGGCAACAAAGTCCAATGAAGTATATAGTGTGGGAGAGCCAGAAACAACCAATTCTGATATTTATCCCTTACTCAACATGAAAGTTGGAAAGAAGGAGCCAATTACTGTCACATTTCAAGTGAATGATAAACCCTTAAAAATGGAAGTAGACACTGATGCTTCTACCACTGTAGTAGGAAAACACACTTTCAGACATTTAAATAAAGGTGCTCAACAATTAAATTTGGAACAAACATCTGCCAAGTTGAAAACGTACACAGGCAAAAAAATCCAGGTAAAAGGTATCACCAGAGTAATTGTTTATTATAGACGCCAAACAGCACAACTACCAGTGATGGTGTTAGGAGGCAGAGGACCGAACCTTCTAGGTCAAAATTGGTTGAGGGAAATTAACCTTGATTGGCCAGTGAGATTTCAAAAGCAGGAAGAATCCCTGGGTTGGAAAAGGAACAAGGCAAGTTACTTCAGAAAGAGCCTGGAGAGTCCAAGGACTGCAATTGGATGAAAAAGGAGAGTGTAAACATTCAGCAACCTGAGGAAAAGAAGTCTGTCTTAAACAACGACATGGAAGAACAGCAGAAGAAGCTCAAGGAGACTCTGCTGAATGGCAGAATTCCAGATGAAGCAAGTGAGTTTCGCAAAGAAAAGGGAAATCTGTTGGAAGACATTCACACGCCACAAGGATCCCTCAGGTCAAAGTTTGTATCTCTGGAAAATTATGAAGAGAAACAGGAAGAATTTAACATCACTCTGAACAAACTGAAGAGCCAGTTGGCAGAGAAGACACAACAATGTTCAAGGTTCCAGGAGGAAGCCAACAGATACAAGAAGGAGCAGAAGAGCTGAGGAATCAGCTGAATGAAGCTAAAGAGGCTTTGAAAAGAAAAGTCGTAGAACTTTCCAAGATGCTGGTAGATAATGAAGTAATGGGCAGCTCAACTACTAAACTAGGACAAGTTGAGATTGCATCTGAGAGAAGTCTGGCCAACAGTGAAGTCAAAAAAAGGCTCAGACTAAATTCTGTGGTAGAATGAAGAAGGTATGTAGGAAGAGGATGCAGAATTACTGATGAGGCGCCATCTTCGAACAAGACCAAGCCTGATACTTCCCAATTTGGAGGCGAAGGTGGAGAAAAGTCAAGATAACCAAAAAGTGACTCATGATTTGCATAGTCGTGAGTGACAATTTACTGTTAGAGAAGCAGTATATGAAAAGAATTTTGGTGGAGGACTGAAGTGGTTACCTGGTAAAGTAAGCTCTGTGTCCGGACCATTGTAGTACCACATGGAAGTGGAGGGAGGATCACCCATAAGCATGTGGATCATTTAAGAAGAAGGGAGATACCCAAACAAAATAATGTTCCACCTGTAACCATTGCTGAACCTATGGTTCTTGTTGAAGTTGCTCAACTAAGTACAGACATACCTGATGTCTCTGTCAGAGTGGATGACACTTGAACTGCCTGTACCTAATGAGGTACCTGATGTTAATGTGGCTCCAGAGAATGCGGTTCCTGTCAAAGAATCAGAAGTCACGGAGCTATGAATCAGGAAACCACCTTAAAGAACTTGTAATTTCATGACCTGTGTAAATATTATAATGTCATGAGATAAATATCCTTGTAAATACAGGATGTACAGAAAAGTTAAAGGGTAGGGAAAGTAATAATTATAGTTCTGATAAACATAGGACTGTAGCTTTAAGAGTAATCCTGTGTTATAAGATCACATGATCTGTGTAAACCAATGAGTTTGCAGAGCGGGGAACCTCTGGAGAGAGTTCTTCTTTAGTTATAGAGTTAGATACACACATTTAGCTGTTGCTGCTCTCTTGTAAATAAAGTTCAATGTTTCCACTAAGAAAAGTTGCCTGGAAAATCAACTCTATCGCATTGATTTTCCAACTCGCTACTTCCCCACCTGTTTGCTGCCTTCCCCCCTCACCATCTCTCCCACTCCCCACTTTCCTCCCATTCCCCACTTCCCTCACCTTCCCCACTTTCCTCCCCTCTCACTGCCTTTCCCACTCCCCGCTTCCCTCCCCCTCCCCACTTCCTTCTCCCTCCCCTTCCCCATTTGCCTCCCCCTTGCCTCTTCCCTCCCCCCCACTTCCCTCCCCTTTCACTGCCTCCCCTGCTCTCCGTTTCCCTCCCCCTCCCCCTCCCCCTTGCTGCTTCCCTCTCCACTCGGCATTTTTCTCCACCCACCCCACTTCTCACCCCTCCCCCCATTTCCCTCTCCGTTGCAACTTCCCTCCCTTTCAATCTTTCTCCCTCCCTCTCCATTTCCTTCTCCCGTCGCCACTCCCCAGCCTCCCTGCTTTCCTCCCACTCCCCACTTCCCTTCCCCTCCCCACTTCCCTTCCCGCTCGCCATTTCCCTACCCTCTCCCCACTTCACTCCCTCTTGCCTCTTCCCCTCCCCCCTGCCAATTTTCCTTCCTCTCCACACTTCCTCCCCAACTGCTGTTGCCCTGCCCACTCGCCGCTTGTAAGATCCTAAAAGGCTCCTAAAGATTTTGCAGGGTTAATTTTCTTTTTATTCGATTTCACAGCAAATTAACATCTTAAACAGTGCACCTTGTTAATTATCCCTTATTTTGATATTCTCTCTTCCGTACCTATGGTAAAGATTAATATTGTTTTTTTTTGTTTCTACTGGTGGCGCACATCTGCACAGTACCTCAGTATTGGTGCGCATGACAAAATTTGTTCTGCACATTGATGGAAAAAATTGGAGGGGACATTGGTTGATACTGTCGCTAGTTACTGGGAATCTGGAATATGCAGTCATTAGGGATCAGGACGAAACTCTCACTAGTTACTTGTGATCAGGCATATATTTCTATTAAGTGGGTTGATGACATACATCCCCTATTCCATATTTACTGCTTCATGTATGTTTGACCTTTGACCTTACCAATTTGCCTGCATAATTAGACATGTATTGTTGCTAGGCACTAGAAAAGACGACATCAATTTAAAGGGCCCTCGCAGGCAATTTTAAAAGTTGGCTGAAATAATTTTCCCACCATTTTCCTTTTTGCTTGTTCGTGTTTCACAATCTACCTTTTTTGTCTTTTGCTGTAAAACTTGCTATTTTGCCCCTCACTCATCCCAACTGAAGGATTCCCTTTGCTCTTAGTGCTCTTTTTGAAGGCAGTGTGAGAGGAAGGGCAGAGACAGGTCAGGTTGATCCAACACCGTGGCCACGCTGCATAACATGGTATTATATGGCCACTTGCTTCCTCACACGTAATAGTGAGAAGAGAGAGAATCCAACACTCGGATGTGCACCATCAGCTGCCCTACGTACGGTATCATGGAACCACAGCTGTCTACATTGCACCATTGAACATCTGTCTTTAAAACAATGGCCCCTACAGAGAAGTCATCAGTTATTGAGACCACAGGCAGAGGTGCAGCCTTGAATCAGTGAGTTTACACACTTTGAAGGATGTGAGATCAAATCCCATTGCAGTCACTTGAGCCCATAACCTAGGCTGACACTTCAGTGCAGTACTGAGGGAGTGCTCCTTTCTCAGAGGTTCCATATTTTTAGGTGAGAGGTTAAAGCAAGATCCCATCTACCCTCTCAGATGAACTTAAAATATCTCATAACGCTATTTTGAAGATGATCAGGGAAATTCTTCGGTGTCCTGACAAATAGTTATCACTCAACCAACATCAGTAAGACATTGTGGTTTATGGGAACTTGCTATGTACAAAACGGCTGCTGTGTTCCCTTATGACAGTGACAGCACTTTGAAAGTGCTTCACAAAGTCCTTTCAGACATTCTGAGGTAGTGAAAGGCGCACTATAAATGCAAGTTCATTCTTATGATCCTGTGAAAGTGTGTCTGCCCATATTTGGATGAACATACTTCTGCTGCTACTTCTGGTGAAAAACTTTTCCCTTACCTGCCCAAATTACTGATTACTGCGTGTAATCAATTGTTTCTGTTTGTTTTTCAGACACATCCAAGCATAGGCAAGAAGTGACTGTTGGGTCAACTGGGGATACAGCTTACCACGTTGGTATTATGTTACCCTCTCCGCTTGTTAACTTTATCCAATTATCAAGAAGTCTGGGAGTGGAGATCTGTACATGTTTTTTTTTCTTCCTGGTGATAGCGTGATAGAGAGCTGGCATGAGAATTTAGGGCTGGCAGCTCACAGTTTGCCTCAGTTGGCAGACCAGTGTCTAATTAGTACTGGTTGCAGCACAACCCCCGGGATCCAATCGATAAAAGTGTCTCGCTGTGAAAACAAAATGCGTGGTCTTGCTGTGAGTAAATCAAACTGTAGGAAATGGGGCCCCACCCCTCACCACACAGATGCCACATTTGTTTGGTATGGCTGTCTATTGATTGAGTGATGTCTGAGGCCACCAAAGCAAATAACAAGCATCCTATCTTTATTCCCTTTGTGTATTAGTTTTTGAGATAACATTCCCTCACATACTGTTGTTCTCTTATGCGGGAGCATAGATTCTTTGACTTTGCTCAGTCATGGATGATATGTCTAGAAATGAAGAAACAACAAGAATTTATATAGCACCTTATCATGACATGAGATGAGCAAATAGATTATCTATTTTTAGGTGCTATTGATTGAAGGAGCACACTGGCTCTGGTACTCACAGAGCTCTTCTTTTCTTCTTCAAGCAAGCTACAGATTTTTCATAATCACTTGAAAAATAGACGGGGCATTGGTTTAGCGATTCATTCAAAAGCTGAAACCACTCTCTTGGTAGGGGCCTCGAGGTGACAGTCTTCAATTTCTAGGCAATTCTGTGATGAAACATTGAATCCACACCCATTTTCCAGCCCTCAATTGGATTTTACAACCTCATTTCTGCCTGACCCCATTGGTAGGTGTATTTAAGTGGTGCAGGGATATCATACAATTTCTGCTACTTTGTTTTTATGGGCGCCACATGTGATCAGCTTTAACTGGACATCCAGTAATAGTGGGCAGTGACTCAAGGGCCTAATTGTGTTAGAAAAGGATTCAACAACAGTTTTTCCTTAACTGATTTGGAATTTTTATCTCTGTTCTTGCATTCCAGATGCCTGCTTTAGTATTTACATTTATGAAGCTATTGTTCCCATCCTTCCACTTCCTCAAAACTTCTTCCATTGAAAATGCTTTGGTATTTTTCAAATGCCCAGCCTGAAATTTCTATGCTTTTTTTTTATTGGGTCACTCCTGCTTTCGAAAGAACACGTGTTAGATCATTTTATAGAATAGAGAAAGAACCAACTGTTCTTCCAGAGCTAGTCAGTACTGTAACTCAACTGGTGAAAGCTGACTCATTGGGTTTGTGTTTGTAAATATTACAGTGGATCAATAGTAAAGTCACTGACAGACCAGCATCAAGGATTGGACATCTGCGCTTTAGACATTTTATCCCTTTTAAATTAAATTGTTAGATTTATTGAAGTAATATTTTCATTTGGACTTTTTGTAAAATTCCCATTTGAAGTTCCACTCTTAGCAACCCTTTTGAGAAAAGATCCTACCAGGCTGCTGCTCCTTGGTGCTACCTGCATAGCGGGAATGTGTGGTGTGGCTGGCTACCGTTTGTCATTGTGAGACTCTGGAGGCTGAGCTGCCTTTGCCTCAATCTTGTAAAGGAAGCCTGGCCTGTCTCCTTTTAAGCATGTGTGCAGGTTTATCTGTGAGAGAAGCCACTCTGAAAGATATTATACAGAATTATATTGGATCCTCAGCACAAGCCATTCAGTTCAACTGGTCCATGTGATGTTTATGGTCCACACAAGTCTTCTTCTGCTCCTGCCTATCAGAATATCCTTCGATTCTCTCTCGCGTGTTTATCTAGTTTCACCATAAATGCCACTCATGCTATGCCCTTCAATTACTCCTTGTGGTTGTGAGTTTCATGCTCAAACCACTCTTCGGGTAAAAACAATTTCTGCTGAATTTCATGTTAAATTTATTAGTGACTACCATGTATTGACGGTCTTTAGTTTTCCACTTCCTCACAAATAGAAACATCTCCTCTCTGTCTTATGGTAGCAGTATCATAAGAGAATATTCTTGCTACATCACTAGAAATGGGCACTGGCCAGCAGGAGTACATATGAACATACAAACATAGGAAATAAGAGCAGAAAGAGGCCATTCAGCCTCTTCAGTCTGCTCCGTCATTCAATATGATCATTGTTGATTTGTTTGTGTTTGGAATTCAACATTCCCATCTACCCCTGATAACCTTTGATTCCTTTATCTATCTATCTATCTATCTATCTATCTCTGCCTTAAAAATATTCAATGACCCAGCTTCTACTGCCTTCTGAGGCAGAGAGTTCCAAAGTCACACAACCCTCAGAGAAAAGATTTCTCTTCATCTCTATCCTCTAAGGGCAATCCCTAATTTTAAAACCGTGCCCCCTAGTTTTGGATTCACCCACAAGAGGAAACATTCTTTCCACATCCACCTTGTTAAGACCATTCAGGGTCTTATATTCTTCAATCAAGTCACCCCTCATTCTTCTAAACTCCAGTGGAAACAAGCCCAGTCTGTCCAACCTTTCCTCATAAGACAACTCGCGCATACAGTTTAGTGTAGACTAAAGGCATCAGTCAGATCAGTGAAAGACTGAAATATGGTTCTCCATACCTTGTTGAAGTCAGAGGAAACAACCAACTCCATTTTGGTACCCAAGTCGTCTCTGGCAGCTTGGTTGGCCAGGGCAGGAGCTAATGTTATCTTGAGAACCCTGATGCAGATTTGGTCAGAGATGCCTCACATACCATGATAGACTGTAGTGTTGTGAACTCACCCAGCATTGTATCACAAATACAGATCCTCCAATTAATCTATCATCTGCTGTACATTCGGGAAGACCACCTGCAGTGCCTGCCCACACATTTGATGTTCTGTCCGTATCCTATTTTTAAGATAAAAGCAAAAAACTGCGGATGCTGGAAATCCAAAACAAAAACAAAAATACCTGGAAAAGCTCAGCAGGTCTGGCAGCATCTGCGGAGAGGAGCACAGTTAACGTTTCGAGTCCGAATGACCCTTCAACAGAACTAAGTAAAAATAGAAGAGAGGTGAAATATAAGCTAGTTTAAGGGGGGGTGGGACAAGTAGAGCTGGATAGAGGGCCAGTGATAGGTGGAGATAACCAAACGATGTCACAGACAAAAGGCCAAGGAGGTGTTGAAGGTGGTGATATTATCTGAGGAATGTGCTAATTAAGGGTAGAAAGCAGGACAAGCAAGGTACAGATAGCCCTAGTGGGGGTGGGGTGGGGGGAAGGAATCAAAAAAGGCTAAAAGGTAGAGATAAAACAATGGATGGAAATATATTTAAAAATAATGGAAGTAGGTGGGAAAAGAAAAATCTATATAAATTATTGGGGAAAAAAGGAGGGGAATCGGAAAGGGGGTGGGGATGGAGGACATAGTTCATGATCTAAAATTGTTGAACTCAATATTCAGTCCGGAAGGCTGTAAAGTGCCTAATCGGAAGATGAGGTGCTGTTCCTCCAGTTTGCGTTGAGCTTCACTGGAACAATGCATCAGGCCAAGGACGGACATGTGGGCATGAGAGCAGGGTGGAGTGTTGAAATGGCAAACGACAGGGGGTCTGGGTAATGCTTGCGGACAGACCGAAGGTGTTCTGCAAAGCGGTCACCCAGTCTGCGTTTGGTCTCTCCAATGTAGAGGAAACCTCATTGGGAGCAACGAATGCAGTAGACTAAATTGAGGGAAGTGCAAGTGAAATGCTGCTTCACTTGAAAGGAGTGTTTGGGCCCTTGGACGGTGAGGAGAGGGGAAGTAAAGGGGCAGGTGTTGCACCTTCTGCGGTTGCATGGGAAGGTGCTGTGGAGGGGGTTGAGATGTAGAGGGTGATGGAGGAGTGGACCAGGGTGTCCCAGAGGGAACGATCCCTGCCGCCAGGTGGGGTGAAGGGAAGATGTGTTTGGTGGTGGCATCATGCTGGAGTTGGCGGAAATGGCGGAGGATGATCCTTTGAATGCAGAGGCTGGTGGGGTGATAAGTGAGGACAAGGGGAACCCTATCATGTTTCTGGGAGGGAGAAGAAGGCGTGAGGGCAGATGCGCGGGAGATGGGCCGGACACGGTTGAGGGCCCTGTCAACCATCGTGGGTGGAAAACCTTGGTTAAGGAAGAAGGAGGACATGTCAGAGGAACTGTTTTTGAAAGTGGCATCATCAGAACAGATGCGACAGAGGCGAAGGAACTGAGAGAATGGGATGGAGTCCTTACAGGAAGCAGGGTGTAAGGAGCTGTAGTCGAGGTAGCTGTGGGAGTCGGTAGGCTTGTAATGGATATTGGTGGACAGTCTATCACCAGAAATTGAGACAGAGAGGTCAAGGAAGGGAAGGGAAGTGTCAGAGATGGACCATGTGAAAATGATGGAGGGGTGGAAATTGGAAGCAAAATTAATAAATTTTTCCAGGTCCCGACGAGAGCATGAAGCAGCACCGAAGTAATCATCGATGTACCGGAGAAAGAGTTGTGGGAGGGGGCCAGAGTAGGACTGGAACAAGGAATGTTCCACATACCCCATAAAGAGACAGGCATAGCTGGGGCCCATGCGGGTACCCATAGCCACACCTTTTATTTGGAGGAAGTGAGAGGAGTTTAAGGAGAAATTGTTCAGTGTGAGAACAAGTCCAGCCAGGCGGAGGAGAGTAGTGGTGGATGGGGATTGCTCGGGCCTCTGTTCGAGGAAGAAGCTGAGAGCTCTCAGACCATCCTGGTGGGGGATGGAGGTGTAGAGGGATTGGACGTCCATGGTGAAGAGGAGGCAGTTGGGGCCAAGGAACTGAAAATTGTTGATATGATGTTGGGTGTCAGAGGAATCACGGATGTAGGTGGGAAGGGACTGGACAAGGGGAGAGAGAATGGAGTGAAGATAGCAAGAAATGAGTTCCGTGGGGCAGGAACAGGCTGACACGATCAGTCTGCCGGGACAGTCCTGTTTGTGGATTTTGGGTGGGAGGTAGAAGCGGGCCATCCGACGTTGGGAGACTATCAGGTTGGAAGCTGTGGAAGGAAGATCTCCAGAGGAGATGAGGTCAGTAACAGTCCTGGAAACAATGGCTTGATGCATTACCCAGACCTCCCTGTTGCTTGCCATTTCAACACTCCACTCTGCTCTCATGCCCACATGTCCATCCTTGGCTTGCTGTATTGTTCCAGTGAAGTTCAATGCAAACTGGAGGAACAGCACCTCATCTTCCCACTAGGCACTTTACAGCCTTCCGGACTGAATATTGAGTTCAACAATTTTAGATCATGAACTCTCTCCTCCATCCCCACCCCCTTTCCGATTCCACCCCCCTTTTTTTCCCCAATAATTTATATAGATTTTTTTTCCCACCTACTTCCATTATTTTTAAATGTATTTCCATCCATTGTTTTATCTCTACCTTTTAGCCTTTTTCGATCCCTTCCCCCCACCCCACCCCCACTAGGGCTATCAGTACCCTTAATTAGCACATTCCTTTAGATAATATCACTACCTTCAACACCTCTTTGTTCTTTTGCCTATGACATCTTTTGGTTATCTCCACCTATCACTGGCCCTCTATCCAGCTCTACTTGTCCCACCCCCC
The DNA here is from genome assembly GCF_964194155.1 of Cetorhinus maximus. NCBI lineage: Eukaryota > Metazoa > Chordata > Chondrichthyes > Lamniformes > Cetorhinidae > Cetorhinus > Cetorhinus maximus. The sequence continues at coordinate 8,993,265 of NC_135897.1, forward strand.
CTTAAACTAGCTTATATTTCACCTCTCTTCTATTTTTACTTAGTTCTGTTGAAGGGTCATTCAGACTCGAAACGTTAACTGTGTTCCTCTCCGCAGATGCTGCCAGACCTGCTGAGTTTTTCCAGGTATTTTTATTTTTGTTCCTATTTTAAAGGTCTGGGTCCAAAATCTTTTAAGCCAAGAGGCAATATCTTTTCATCATTTCTCCATTCCTAGTCCTCTTGTCCACTTTTGCTTGATGCATTGTCTTGTGAATTGTTTTCTGGATCACTCCCTGATGCCCTTTGCCAGCAGAGTTCATGTGCAGCTGACTATGGAAACACTGACAAATGTTGTGAGTGGTCCAGGGGAAGGCAGGCAAGCCGAATGTCATGACAAACCCGAGGCTGACAGCTTTGACCCCAACTTTCCTCTTTCCTTCTCCCTCTGCTGCCTACCCCACCAGGAGCATGAGTTGTGGTTGCTGTGAGTTGCAGTCATGAGGCAGACTATATTGGACCCAGTGCAGGGAAGTAGGCAGCTACCAGCATCCCAGGCACTTAGTAGGCTGCAGTCAAGCAAAGTTCTGAGTGAAGGAATACAAGTAGGCCCTTTGATGCTTCTTAGATATCAATCATAATAGCCAGGATTATCCAGTGCTGCCAGAGGTGGGCATCATGGCGGGTGGGAAAATTTGGAGAGTGCCCAAAAGTCAGGTTCTCACCAGCTTAAAAATGGTTTGACATTTTCCACTTCCGACTTTCATGGCGATTTGTGTAGCCCGCCGTGCTATGTTGGGAACCGTGTTTGCATGCCATTGAATCTCTAGGACACTCATTAAAAACCCAGCTGGCTGGAGTCATGCCACCTTTCCCACTCACACTTATTCTCCATGTGGAAAATTCCATCAAAGTCTTGAAGCACCTCAACATAGCCAGGGGAAGGTAGTTGCAATTGGCAGAGATGTTTCAAGTAGTTTATTTCTGGAAGACGTGACTGACTCATCTTACCTTGCCTTATCTGATAAAGTCATTAAATGTTTGAAGCACTAAAATCTGCCAGGGCATGATCCTTCATTCTATCTCGGCATGTCTATAGTGCAGCTATCCCCATTCCATCTTAAACAGGCTAGCTTTCTCCGGCCTCACTTGGGCCAACAGAGATTTGACAGAATATTTTTTGGATGTTCTCGGTGCTTCGATCAGATGCTGAGATGTTCTGTGAAGGTTTTTCACTGCAGCCCCCTACTCAAAGTGTTTAGTAAAGATGCTTCTTCCTTTAAGCTTTTTTTTTGTAAAAATATACTTTATTCATAAAATATCTTCAATCACATTCCAAACCATTTCAAAAACAACATTACAAGGGTACAATCCAGGTTAAACTTTTACAAAATGTATCACCAGGTGCATCAGTACAAACAATATTACAATCATTTAGAGCCTTTCATTTTGATCTGTACAGCCCGAGGGGCTCTAAACAGTTCCCAGTCTCTCGGTGCGCTGTGGTAGCTGCCTCAGGCATTTATATCCTGCCGTCTCCTACCCAAAATGACAAGCTCCAGAGTTAGAGGCTAGACAATGCCGAGAGCTCACTTTGAGTATTTTAATGAGGCTGTTCTCGTAAAGATCAACACCTGATAAATTAGACAGACAGAACATTCACCCAGGAACATTTCAAGATGTGGGGGCAGCTGAAGAGGAAAATCCTGGAGTCATTGCAGCCTCTAAGCCCGGGATTCCCTCCTTCAATATTTTGAGTGAAATTCCATGCCTGGATTTCTCTCCTTCCAATAACCTGGGTCTGTGTTGTTGCCTGCATTGACTTGAGATTTTCTGATACTGGCAAACTGGAAAGTTCTCCCACAGAACTCAAGAACTGGTGTCTTGGAGCTCCTGTCAACGATCTGCGGAAGAAATGGGTTGGCTCCTTTGTGACACTGCCGCTAGCCAGGGAGAGTCCCACTTTGGTATTTTAATTACATTTTTTACTTTTTTACATTTTTATATTTTTAATTACATCCTTTCAGAGGGTAGGAAGAGGTTGTGATTTTTTCTCACATTGAACAACAGAGCCAAAGAAAGGTACTTTGAAAACATGCTTACAAAAAAGAAAACATCTTTGGAGGTGTACCCAATGAGTATTGCTCAGTACTAAAGAGGAGAAACATGGCTAAGGGAAAGACTGTTAAATTATTTTTCAGGTGAGTGCCCATTTTCCACCGGACATGCCTTGATATAATGGAAAGGCTTGAATGCTTATATGACCCTGGGAACTATACTGGTAGGAGTATAACTCATGGAAGGGCCAGATAAATCAAACAGCGGCAGAATTGTACTCAGCCACAATCTGCAACCTCATGGACCGGTATATCCCCCACTCCACCATGACCATCAAGCCAGGGGATCAGCCCTGGTTCAATGAAGAGTGCAGGAGGGCATGCCAGGAGCAGCACCAGGCATACCTAAAAATGAGGTGTCAACCTGCTGAAGCTATAACACAGGGCTACTTGCGTGCCAAAAATGGAAGCAGCAAGCGATAGACAGAGCTAAGCGATCCCACAATCAACCAATCAGATCTCAGCTCTGCAGTCCTGCCACATCCAGTCTTGAATAGTGGTGGACAATTAAACAACTCACTGGAGGAGAATGCTCCACAGATATTCCCGTCCTCAATGATGGGGGAGACCAGCACATTAGTGCAAAAGACAAGGCTGAAACATTTGAAACCATCATCAGCCAGAGGTGCTGAGTGGATGATCCATCACGGCCTACTCCTGAGGTCCGCAGCTTCACAAATGCCAATCTTCAGCCAATTCAATTCACTTGATTTCAAGAAACACTGGAAACTGCAAATGCACCAAGGAGTGTGGCATCAAGGAGTCTTATCAAAATTGAAGTAAATGAGAATCAGGCAAAAATTCCTCACAGGTTGCAGTCACACCTCGGACTAAGGAAGATGGTTGTGGTTGTTGGAGGTCAATCATCTCAGTCCCAAGACATCACTGCAGGAGTTCCTCAGGGTAGTGTCCTTGGCCCAACCATCTTCAGCTGCTTCAACAAAGGCCTTCAGAAGTGGGGATGTTCACTGTTGTGGGGGTGTTCGCTGATGATTGCACAATGTTCAGCACCATTCGCAGCTCCTCAGATACTGAAGCAGTCCATGTCCAAATGCAGCAAGACCTGGACAATATCCAGTATTGGGCTGACAAGTGGCAAGCAACATTCTTGCCACACAAGTGTCAGGCAATCTCCAACAAGAGAGGAAGTGACCATCGCCCTTTGACATTCAATGGCATTACAATCACTGAATCCCCTGCTATCAACATCCTGAGGGTTACCATTGACCAGAAACTGAACTGGACTAGCCATATAAATACTGTGGCTACAAGAGCAGATCAGAGGCTAGGAATCGTGTGATGAGTAACTCACCTCCTGACTCCCCAAAGCCTGTCCACCATCTACAAGGCACAAGACAGTAGGAATACTGTCCATTTTTCTGGATGAGTGCAGTTCCAACAAAACTCATGAAGCTTGACACCATCCAGGGCAAAGCAGCTCTTTTGATGGCACCCCATCCACCAATTTAAACTTTCATTCCTTCCACCATCGCACACGGTAGCAGCATTGTGTATTATATTCAAGATACATTGCAGCAACTCACCAAATCTCCTTTGACAGCCCCCTCCAAGCCCACCACCTCTACTCCTTTGAAGGATAAGGGCAGCAGACACATGGGAACACCACAACCTGCAAGTTCCTCCAATCCACACACCATCCTGAATTGGAATTATATCACTCTCCCTTCACTGCCATGGGGGAGGCAGTGGCGTAGTGGTGTTGTCATTGGACTAGTAATCCAGAAACCCAGGGTAAAGCTCTGGGGACCCAGGTTCGAATCCTGCCATGGCAGATGGTGGAATTTGAATTCAATAAAAATAATCTGGAATTAAAAGTCTAATGAGGACCGTTCTCAATTGTTGTAAAAACCCATCTTGTGCACTAAGGTCCTTTCTGCTGTCCTTACCTGGTCTGGCCTACATGTGACTCCTGACCCACAACAATGTGGTTGACTCTTAAATGCCCTCTGAAATTGCCTAGCAAGCCACTCAGTAAGTCACAAAAAAAGAATGAAACTGGACGGACCACCTGGCACCTAGGTACCAGAAATAACAACGGCAATTGCAGCCCTGTCGACCCTGCAAAGTCCTCCTGACTAACACCTGGAGTCTAGTGCCAAAATTGGGAGAGCTGTCTCACAGACTGGTCAAGCAGCAGCCTGACATAGTCATCCTCTTGGGATCATACCTTACAGATAATGTCCCAGACTCCACCATCACCATCCCTGTCCCACCGGCAGGACAGACCCAGCAGAGGTGGTGACACAGTGGGATACAGTTGTGGGGGAGTTGCCCTGGGAGTCCTCAACATCGACTCCAGACCCCATGAAGTCTCATAGCATCAGGTCAAACATGGGCTGATTACCACATACCACCTCCGTCAGCTGCTGAATCAGTGCTCCTCCATGTTAAACATCACTTGGAGGAAGCACTAAGGGTGGCAAGAGCGGAGAATGTACTTCATTGTCCATCACCAAGAGTCGCTCAGCAGCACCTCTACTGGCCGAGCCCTAAATGACATAGCTGCTAGACTGGGTCTGTGGCAGATGGTGAGGGAAAAGAGGGACAATTAAACAACTCACTGGAGGAGGAGGCTCCACAAATATCCCCAACTTCAATGATGGAGGAGCCCTGCACAGTAGTGCAAAAGGTAAGGCATTCGCAACAATCTTGAGCCAGAAGTGCTGAGTGTATAATCCATTTCGGCCTCCTCCAGAGGTCCCCAGCATCACTGATGCTAGTCCTCAGCCAATTTGATTCACTCCACGTGATATGAAGAAACGGCTGAAGGCACTGGATACTGCAAAGGCTATGGGTCCTGACAATAGTTCGGCAATAGTGCTGAAGACTTGTGCTCTAGAACTTGCCGCACCCCTAGCCACGCTATTCCAGTACAGCTACAACACTAGCATCTACCCAGTTATGTGGAAAATTGCCCAGATATGTCCTGTACACAAAAAGTAGGACAAATCCAACCTGGCCAATTACCGCTCCATCAGTCTACTCTCCATCATCAGTAAAATAATGGAAGGGGTCATCAACAGTGCTATCACGTGGCACTTGCTTAGCAATAACCTGCTCACTGATGCCCAGTTTGGGTTCCGCCAGGGCCACTCAGCTCCTGACTTCATTATCAGCCTTGGTTCAAACATGGACAAAAGAGCTGAACTCCCGAGGTGAGGTGAGACTGACTGCCCTTGATATCAAGGCAGCATTTGACTGAGTGTGGCATCAAGGAGCCCTAGCAAAACAGGAGTCAATGGGAATCAGGGGGAAAACTCTCCACTGATTGGAGTCATACCTAGCACAAAGGAAGATGGTTGTGGTTGTTGGAGGTCAGTAATCTCAGCTCCAGGACATCACTGCAGGAGTTCCTCAGGGTAGTGTCCTAGGCCTAACCATCTTCAGCTGCTTCATCAATGACCTTCCTGCCATCATAAGGTCAGAAGTGGGGATGTTCGCTGAAGATTGCACAATGTTCAGCACCATTCACAACTCCTCGGATACTGAAGCAGTCCATGTCCAAATGCCGCAAGACCTGAACCATATCCAGGCATGGGCTGACAAGTGGCAACTAACATTCATGCCACACAAGTTCCAGGCAATGACCATCTTCAACAGGGAGAATCCAACCATCGGCCCTTGACATTCAATGGCATTACCATCACTGAGTCCCCCACTATCAACATCCTGGGGGTTACTATTGACCGGAAACTGAACTGGACTAGCCATATAAATACTGTGGCTACAAGAGCAGGTCAGAGGCTAGGAATAGTGCGATGAGTAACTCACCTCCTGACTCCCCAAAGCCTGTCCACCATCTACAAGGCACAAGTGAGGAGTGTGATGGAATACTCCCCACTTGCCTGGATGAGTGCAGCTCCCACAACACTGTCCAGGACAAAGCAGTCTGCTTGATTGACACCATATTTACAAACATTTACTCCCTCCACCACCGACGCACAGTAGCAGCAGTGTGCACCATCTACAAGATGCACTGCAGGAATTCACCAAGGCTCCTTCGACAGCACCTTCCAAACCCACATCTACTACCACCTAGAAGGAAAAGGACAGCAGACAGATGGGAACACCACCACCTGGAATTTCCCCTCCAAGTCACTCACCATCCTGACTTGGAAATATATCGCCATTCCTTCACTGTCAAAATCCTGGAACTCCCTTCCTAACAGCACTGTGGGTGTACCTACACCACATGGACTGCAGCGGTTCAAGAAGGCAGCTCACTATCATCTTGTCAAGGACAACTAGGGTTGGGCAATAAATGCTGGCCCAGCCAGCAAAGCCCACATCCCATGAATGAATAAAAATAATAATAATCCTAAATTTCTCTTCCCAGCAGCACTGTGGCTGTACCTGCACCAGATGGATTGCAACAATTTAAGAAGGTTGCTCATCACCACCTTCTCAAAGATGATTGAGGATGGGCAACAAATTCAGGCCTAGCCAGTGATACCCAATGCTGTAAAAGAATGAAAAAGAACAGGTCAAAAGGCCAGACTAACAGTCAGAACACCAATAACCTTGGTACGGAGTTATGCATCAGACTAACCATTTGTTCACATAAAGATCACTTTCATTATGGAAACAACCCAGGAACAAAACAAATTGGTCATCGGCTGGTAAACATGGACAAATGGCTAGACTGATAAAATGGCCACTGCTGACCACATGATGGTAACTCTAGAAGCTTCTGAGCAGTTTAGCTATGAACAGAGGCTAACACATCAAGCCCCTGGAATGTAACACTCCTTGCAATGTATAAACATTTCAGCCATGCCATAACGAAGGATAGCAGATAAGACGTCTGCCCGAGCCAGCTATGGACAAAGGCAGAGCTATTTGTGACTCCTCATCTCTGACATTGTGCTAATGGTCCTACAATTACCTGCACAAAACACAATGGGTTTTAACAAGAGTCCTTATTAGCTGAATAGCTCGACTCAAAACCACCCTGTCACATGACCAAGACTAGAGCTGTTTGAATTGCTTTAATTATACAGCTTTTGGATTCCATCTTCAGTCTGCTGTTTAACATTTGACGGGCAGGACACGCAGAGGCAAGCTCAGGCCAAGTTGGACAACTGGCCCCCATCTATTCTGACTCCGCTGGGAGGATCTCTACCATCACCTACAGAGGTGATTCAATCTCTGCTTGCCTACTTCATCTTGGGACATCAAAACCACCAGAAAAGTGAATCTTACACTATTTGTCTTCAGCCAGCTGAACTCTGCGAAAGAGTTCCTCATTGCACTTTGATTCTGGACTCTGGACTCAGTGAAACCATAATTCTTATTTTTATTGTGGTCTCTGCTCTGAACCCCTTTCTTTCCCTTATACCTCTTTTCTTTTATTGTATGAATGCAAAAGGGGTGGATGTTGCAAAACCCCTTCCCCTGTGATGTTTTGTGTGTGTATAAAATAAATCAACCCTCTTGTTTTAACTTTTCTCGTGTTTGCTGTGGGGCTATTCATAGAGAATGGGATCACTCCAACCTGAAGGATTGGGGAACATAAAAGGGGGAAATTAAAAATCAAAAACACCTTTCTGTTCACAGACGGATAGTGAGTGGACAAATCAGGGCTGTTGTGAATTAAACCCCTTCCTGTCCATAACGTTCCATTTACCTGGCCTGGAGGGTACACTGTCTCCATGTAAAAACATACCCCACCTATCTCAGATCAGGGAGGCTTAGGCACAACTTGGTAGGAAGAAGGCTTGGAACCATTTGAATAAACACAAGAGCACTGCTGGAGTTCAAATTTTTGGAGCTCATCAGCACAGAGTATTTGCAAGATTCAACCAGGTGTACCCTACCCATTAGATCAATGACTTGCATGATCATCTACTGCCTAATAGGGAAGAAGCCCAGCTCCAATGATGGGTTTACCTCCCCAGGTCACCAAAAGTGTCATGACATTTGTGGTGCAGATGTCAGTTTATTATCTCACCCCCATCCTCGCCAAAGGCGGAGGCTTTGGCATAGTGGTACTGTCACTGGACTGGTGTTCCAGGGACCCAGGGTAATCCTCTGGGAACCCAGGTTTGAATCCCACCACGGCACATGGTGAAATTTGAATTCATTAAAAGTCATTGCTGATTGTCATAAAAACCTATCTGGTTCATGAATGTCCTGTAGGGAAGGAAATCTGCCTCATTACCTGGTCTGGCCACATGTGACCCTAGACCCACAGCAATTAGGGATGGGCAATAAATGCTGGCCTAGCCAGCAATGCCCACATTCTATGAATAAATGAATTTTAAAAAATCAGTTCTAATTTTCCATTGGTGGGCATATGATCTTGGACATGACAAGAGGCCTCAACTACCTCCTCTCAGACCGACAACAGAGTTCAGAAAGCCTGCAAGAATTGCCATTAAATCCTCATACCGGACTTCCGAGAGCTCTTTGAAAGGTGCTCCTTTTGAAAAAGAGACCCTTTCCAAAGTTACACTTTTCTGGGCATTAGTTGCACAACTGTTGAGTGTGGTTTTGAATGTTCATGTCAGATATTAGCAACTAACCCTACTTCCAGGCGCCTGCCAGTGTTACTGTTTACTGGGTACCAGAAGGCAGTAATGCATGGTGGATACTTCCTCATCTTATTCATTTTGCAATATTTTCTTTGTTTGTTTTACGATGCTCTTGGCTGTCTAACTTGGCTGTGACTGGGAACTGAATGGAGATTGGCGTCCAGGTAGGTGAGTGCAATAATGCAGTTACTGGACTGGTAAACCAGTGAACATGAATTAATGAATTAAATCCTAGCCAGTTTAAGAATTTGAGCTCAGAGGATGAATTCTGGAAATAATAAAAAGTGGCATGAAGCTGAAGGATTTACATCCCAACTGGTTGACTAATGTCCTTTAGAGAAGAAAACCTGCCATATTTACCCAGTGTAGCCTATGTGTGACTCCAGTCTCACACTCAAGTGTTTGTGTCTTACCTGGCCTCTGAAGTGATCTCTTAATCCACTCAGTTGTGCCAATCTGCTCAAGTAGAAGGCCCAAAACCACAATCTCAGCGCAACTAGGGATCTAAATAGCCACCTTTCCCTCAATGCTCCTATTCTAAGAATTAATATTAAAAAGCTGAACTTCAATATTTCACAGTACTCGTGTTACCACACGTTTATAAATTTAATACTTGCTGCTTTTTGGTTCTGGGTAAGGAGTTAGTGTTTTATTAGTGGGAGGTGATGGGTCTCTGATAAAGGTGAGAAGCTGCCTTAGTTTTGCTAGGTTTTAGCAAGATGGGCCTGACCTGGATTCTCTATTCTTATTCCAGATTTTGTGCATTTGCACTGCTTTAGTCAAAATAGCAGGTCACAGTGTCTCTGGGTTACGGTGAAGAGAATTTGGTGAAAGTTCTCTTGCTTGATTGTGATGCCTTCCATCTTCAAACAAATTGACCAACCCCCACACTCGCCCCAAGACCCAACCCCACGTGAAAACATACATAACGAGAAGATATTCAGGATGAGGTATCTGAGTCTCACTGTGCCTTAACACGAGAGAAAATTTAGTCCCATCATTCGTTCTAAAGCTTCCTTAAGATATTTAACTGTCCACAAAAGTGCGTTGCACACTGGAACATTCCAAGGTCCAGGACTATGTGCTGAGGAATGCACTGAAGCATCGGGCAGCAAAGGCTCATTGGGGAAAGGCCACAATTTGAGGGACACCCACCATAGCACACTGAGGGACTGGAACCTGTGTACACATTCAAGAATGTTTGACATGAAATATAGATCGTAAATATAATCTGTAATTGTAAATGTGGTGAGGCATACACTATATTGAAAGAAACTAACCTGTATTGCACTTTATGTAATGTTAACTTTCTACTGTTACATAATGTACTTTTAAAAATTTTACGAATAAAGTATATTTTTTGGTAAAAAATAACAATCCTCTTCACCTCCCTCCCCACCAAAAAAATGATGGCCATGTTGACAAATTACCTGTACATCTGTTTTGTGTTCCATAAAAGAAGGGATTTTGATTTATTTTTGAGAAAATAAACAAGAGCAAGGTGAATCATAACCTTCTGAATAAAGGCTAGCCAAATCCCTTTCCTGGAACTATAATCTAGTTACCAAGTCACTGTAAAGCCCAGATAGACATCTCCACACATTTAACAACAGGTGCCCTAATTTTTAGTTGATTCTGCGAAAGGTTTGGCATTAATTCGATATGTGAGCTCATATTTCACAGAATTACAAGCAAAATAATTACTTCTGAGCTTTGTGTAGTATGTCAATTCAGCCTAAAGAGGGCATCTTGATACAGGATAAACAGCATGGTATAAAGTGAAGGGCCATGCACAATATAATAGGTTATATGAGGGAACGATGGACTCCTGGACAGTGAAAACTTTACTGGATTGGGCTAGCTAATATAATCAGACTTGAATTTGGTTATTACCACAATTCACGATTAATCAAGGTTGCCTTCTATCCCAAGCATTTTGCTAGTGATAGGCTTTCCATGTAAAGAGAAAGACTTGTCTTTCATGACCACTGACAACCTCTTCACACTTTATAACCAATTAAGTACTTTTGAAGCATAATCACTTTTGTATTGTACAAAAAGTAGCAGACAATTAGTGCACAGCAAGTCCCACAGACACTAATGCTATAATGACCAGATAATGTGTTTCAGTGATATTGGTTGAAGCATAAATATTGACTCACCTGAGAACTCACCTGCTCTTCTTGAAATAATGCCATGGGACCCTTAGCACCCACCAGAGTGGGCAGAAGGAGCCTCAGTTTAATGACTGCACCATGCAAAATATGGTGCCTACAACAACACAACGCTCCTTCAGTACTGAAATGAAAACAGGAAATGCTGGAAAAACTCAGCAGGCCCGGCAGCATCTATGGAGAGAGAGACAGTGTCAACGTTTCGAGTCCGTATGACTCTTCTTCAGAGATGGAGTGCCAGTCTGGATTTTACACTCAAGTTTTCAGCATCCATCAGGAATATTTCACTTCCCTGTATATAAACCCTTGCTGCTTCTCTTATAACCTCATTTTCATGGGCAAGAACACAAAGCAAGGTGGCCTGTAAGAGGTTTACATTAAAACAGAGTGAATGGCTGACATGGGGTGTGATTTTGCAGATTTGCTGGCTGTTCCTGTCTAATTTACTTACTCTTTGAAATCGAGTGTTTACTCCAGACCTAAAAAATCACATTAAAGAATCCAAATTTCAAAATGTGCCAGCAGTAACAACACCTATTTAACCCCTCTAACACAGAGGCACTTTAAAGAGGCATACACAGTAAATAGATGTCACATCAAAGAAGGAGTCCTGGACCTTGGAATGTTCCAGTGTGCAACGCACTTTTGTGGACAGTTAAATATCTTAGGGAAGCTTTAGAACGAATGATGGGACTAAATTTTCTCTCGTGTTAAGGCACAGTGAGACTCAGATACCTCATCCTGAATATCTTCTCATTATGTATGTTTCCACGTGGGGTTGGGTCTTGGGGCGAGTGTGGGGGTTGGTCAATTTGTTTGAAGATGGAAGGCAGGTGACCTTGGCCAAAGAAGTGAGTTTGAAGGGGAGGTTTTAAGGGAGCAGTGGGAAGTGGAGGAGGGTTAGAGGGTGAGGAATTCCATAGTGTCGGGCTCGGGCAGGCGAAGGTGCAGGCCACGAGTGGTGAGATGAAGTGATGGGGACCCTGAGCTTCTGATCGCTTGCCAACTTAATTCTTCATCCCACTTCTACTCTCTCTTATACACTGTTCCAATGAAGTTCAACACTAGCTCAAGTAACAGTACCTCATCTTTCAATTAGTCACTTACCTTTCTGGCCTCAACATCAACTCCAACGATTTCAGATCATTACCACTGCTCCCATTTTCTTGGACGGCAGACACTAGTAATGATTCTGCTGTTGCCATTTATGCCACCTCTAAACCCATCTTTTATTTCTTGTCCCATTACCACCTCATTTTGTCTTGTACCACAATCCCTCGGTCATTTGGCGACTCTTGCCTTCCATCCTATTACAGACCTTCCCTTTCGTTCATTTTACATTGCCCTGATTTTTTTCTTCTCTCTGTATTTACTTTCAAACTGTTAAGTCTCCAGTTTCCTCTGGTTCCGATGAAAGGTCAGTAAGCTGAAGCAGTTCTCTCTCTAAAGATGCTCCCTGACCTGCTGATAGTTTCCAGCCTTTTTCTGATTTTATTTCAGATTTGTGGCAACTGCAGTATTTTGTTTCTGTTACAGAGATTGTGCGACAGCTAGAGCGAGTAGTAAAGCATGTGCTTAACCACTAGTTTCTGAGTGTTAACTGTTCCTTCACGTGTCATTTATTTTATTGATCCCAGGGGAAGGAAAATTTACAATCCTGCCTCCTGAATAAAGGTTGGTTCAATGGCAATAAGTGACCAAAGCATACAGTGTGCAAAGTGCTGCTTTGTAACAGGCTGGAGAATAGGCCAGCTAGAAGATCGCTCAGCTAACAAGTTCCTAATGGATTCTATATAAAAGGCAGGTAATTAAAGGATAGCTCGCTACCTAAACATTTCCTTGTTGGCGCAGTGGGAGTACTGTCTGTTCCGAGGCAGAGAGTTCAAGCTGAAGGAACTATGTGTATCAGCTGTTCTGTGTGAAATGCTTGTTGATGGGTTCAGTGTGCCTGTAAATGAGAATTTATTGGAGAAAGATAAGACCTTGACACTGATCAGTAGCCCCAAAGAGCACGATGGAACTCCCTATTTATACAGCACTAAGACTATTTTTGTTGTCACAGAAACAGATTTAACCCTTTTCAGTCCAGACAAGCCATGGGCATCATTGCACGAGCTTTTCTTTGGTTGTATAAAAATTGATGAGACAATTACTAACAACCACAGGACACACTGAGCAGGAATGACAAACACTAAAATAAAGCCTTCTCTCAATCAGGACGTCTCCACACGATTCAAAGCCTTGTTTCCTTTGCATGCCCTACAGTGAACATACGAGTTAGGATCGGGGTAGGCCATTCGGCCCCTCAAGCCTGCTCGCCATTCAATCGCTGATCTGATAGTAGCCTCAAATCGACATTGCCATCTACCCCTGATAACCTTTGACTCCCTTGTTAGTCAAGAATCTACCCCCTCTTCATTGACCCTGCCTTCACTGGCCTCTGGGGAACAGAGTTCGAAAGATTCGCAACCCTCTGAGAGAGAAAAATTCTCCTCATCCCCGTCTTAAAGGGGAGACTCCTTATTTTTAAACTCTGCCTCCTAGTTTTAGTCTCTCCCACAAGGGGAAACATCCTTTCAGTATCCACCCTGTCAAGTCCCCTCAGGTTCTTATATGTTTCAATAAGATCACCTCTCATTTTTCTAAACTCCAATGGATACAGGCCCAGCCTGTCCAACCTTTCCTCGTAAGATAACTACCCCCCCCATCCCAGGTAGCAGTTAAGTAAGTCCGAGGAGAGGCGGAAAATTAAGAATACTGTTTGTGTATTATAGCGAGCACTGCCTGCACATGAGAGACATTTCTTGAGACTTCTTCTAACAGAGCCCTAGCAGTCTAATCTCTCTTATTTGCACAGCACACTCAAGGGGCTGAATGGTCTACTACTTTTCCTATGCTCCATTTCATCAAGCAAGGTTTTCAGGTCCAACTCAACTGAAGTGCTTGCATTTCGTTCATGGGCAGAATTTTCACCTTGGTGGGTGGGTGCGTGCCTGACCTGCTCGAGTGTGAAATGACGCGCGTTGGCATCGGGCGAGCACCCCGACGTCAACACGCAGTCGCGCGATAGTTCGGCCAGTGGGCGCGCGCGAGAATCGGCAGCGCGCCCGCCAACAATTAAAAGGCCTATTAAGGCCATTAAAGCATCAGTTAACTTAAATTTTCCGCCACCCATCCAACCTTATGCGGCCTTTGCATTTTTTAGGAAATCTCATCCACGGGCGGGATAAGGTTTCCAACAGCATATAAAAATTAAGTTTAATTTTTCAAATTTCACCTCTAATGTGTCCCTGCTCATGTGACAGAGTCACAGGAGGGGACGTTTTATAGTATTTTTCAGATATTTATTTTTGGAAAACTCTCAAGCAAGCATTCACGCTCGTGCGTGAGGTTCGTGCTCACCCTGCCGCCCACCTCCTCCTCCCACCACACAGGCAGCGCTGAGTGCTGTTGCGTTTCACGCGGGGCTGGCCTTAATTCGACTCCCTCTCCCTTGATAGACATTCTTGCAAAGCAACACGATGATATTCATGAGTCACCCCGTCAAGCCAACTGACAACACCACCTTGGATTTATATGGTGGTTTCAATGTAGTAAAACATGCTAAGGAGTTTTACAGGAGTATAATCAGATGAAAATTGACAGCAAGCCAAAGGAGGAGACATTGGGCTTGGTTTTCCAGCCCCACCTGCCGCCATGATCATCCAGTCCCGTCCAAAGCCAATGGACTTTTGGCTGGGCCGCTTAATCTCCTGAGGCTGATCCTGCCTCTACTGGGAGGGAAAACCTCGGCTACCAGCTCAGATGGGCTAATGCTTAGTCAGTGGTAGATTTTAAGAAGTTTTTTCTAAGGAGGATTGAGAGATGGAGATGCAATTTTGGAAAGAGAATTCCAGAGATTAGTGTTTAGGAAGCTGAAGGCACAATTAGGTGAAGGAAATGGAAGATGTATCTTCGGCCAGAACTGGGTTTTTAACGTTGCACTCTAAATTCCAAGCACCTCAGTATGCACCCGTTTTACACCAATAAATGCTCCAATGGGAATGCAAATGAGATGACCAGCATAATTTTAGTCCAGAAGACTCCCTTTACATGGAAATGTGGAACAACCCAATCCAATGAGATGCTGGGGCATTTACCCTTGGGCCTGAACATTCTGTAAATAAATACCTTTTTAGAACTCACAAGTATTTGGGAGAATTTGGCTTCATTAATTTCTGGTTGTTTTGGGTAAGTTTATTTTAGGAGTTACTGTACATAGAATTTACAACACAGAAATAGGCAGTCGGCCCAGCAGGTCTTTTACGTTTTTGGTTATCAGGTCGCTTTGTCCAGCAAATGCTGGCTGCGCCCTTGATATTAACACATTAGCTGATGCTTGAAACAATACTGTTTGAATGAACAAACACTGCTGGTTTATTGGAACTAAGAACAGAGCACCAACTCCACGTGTGCTTCTTCAATCACCTCCAGCTCTAGACTTACGGTTACCAAAGTAGCCCACACTGTGTAGTGATTGGCCAATACAGTCACATGGTCACCTAACTACATTCTGTTAAAGGTACATAGCACTCCACTTTACCACAAGGTCTGTACCAGCGCTTGTGCTCCATTCGAGCCTCTTCCCACCCTGGACAGAATTTTACAAAGCTCCAGCGGGCTCGCACCCAACCCAACCTCATGTGAAATCGCGTGAAAAACAAATATCAGGCACGGATCCCAACGCCATCCCACTGTCGTGCCATATTATGGCGGGTGTGCGTAGGAGTCGGAAGCGTGAACGCCCACAATTAAGTGGGTGATTAAGCCCATTAAGGAGGTCATCAATAGAGACCATGTGCTGTTAGGGTTGGTGCGTGGGCCAATCGGCCAGGCTGCCTTCACATTTTCGCTTCATACTCGATCCAGGGCAGGATAAAACGTCCAGGACGAAATAAAATAAAAGGTGTTTGAGGGTTGAGGTGTTATGAGTTCTGCTGTCAGTTACTTGAATTTGCATGACAGAGAGAGTTTGCAGCATTTTTTTGTGCAAATTTCACTGGAACAATACTGCAGCTCCCTGAGGCAGCTCCGCACCTTGGAGACCTTCAGCCTTCAGGGAGCTCAATGGAAATGTCCGCCCACACCCTCACTTCTCTCTGCACGCTCTCTTACCGCATCCCCACCAGAAAGCGGCAAGCCCCTCTCTCAGCGCGTCTTTCACACTGGCTGCCAGTTCATTGGCCAGCCAGTGTGAAGTCACGTGTCAGAAGCGTGTATCGCATCCACTTCCACATCTGCCGATCACACGCGAATGATGAGCAGAAAATTCTGGCTGTTACTTCATCTCAACCCATCAACACCTCTTAATGCAAATTTAGTACATTCATCTTTGGGCTGTTTAGGCAACTTTCTCCATTGTTTATCTGACTTTTTCTTCAGAGTTTTGGGAAACTGTTTTGGGATCTTTCAGTCATTTTTTTTTAGGGGAAATTTCGTTACTATGGAGTATTTGGTGAAGGCTATTTCTTGGATGCTCCTGCATAGGGTCATTTTTGAGTGTAGTTGAGTATGTTAATTTTGAGGGTAAGTTTATTTTTTTGAAAGGCATTTGGATGAACTCTTTTCAAAGATATTTGGTACCTTATATTATGGATGTACTTCTGCTGAAGGTATGAACAGGTTTGTTATTGGGGGCATTTGAGTAACTATTTTGAGGAAGTTACATGCAGCACTATTTTGGGATACTTGTGTAAGTTTATCTTATGGGGCTCCTTTGGCTGTTTCATTGGAAATACAAATCTGATAGGTCCCCTTAAGGACGAATGTTCTGCTAGTTTATAGCGTAAACAGTGAAGGTTGAAAATGGCCACCTGAGAGTCTTTTCTCCATGTGACCACAGTACAACTATGAGTGACTTGCAGATGATGTACCTGGGCAGCAGATGCATGGGAACACCACCACCTGCAAGTTTCCCTCCAAGCCACAGACCATCCTGACTTGCAACTGTATCAGTTTCTTCACTATCACTGAGTCAAAATCCTGGAACTCCCCCCACTAAAGGCACTGTGGGTGTACATACATCATAAGGACTGCAGCAGTTCAAGAAGGTGGCTCACTACCACCTTCTGATTGGTCGGATGAGATGAGTGGAGCCCTGCAGCAGTCTGTGCTGGAGCCTCAACTTTTTGCAATTTATATCAATGACTTAGATGAGGGGAGTGAAGACTTGGTAGCTAAATTTGCAGATGACACAAAGATAGGTGGGAAAGTATCTTGTGAAAAGTACATGAGGTTGCAGACGGATATAGATAGGTTCTGTGAGTGGGCAAAATTCTGGCAGATGGAGTATAATGTGGGAAAATGTGAAGTTGTTTACTTTGAAAGGGAGAATAAAAAAGCAGAATATTACTAAACAGAACGACTGAAGAATTCTTAGGTGCAGAGGGATCTGGGTGCTCTAGTGCATGAGTCATAAGAAGTCAGTATGCAGATGCAGCAAGTAATTAAGAAGGCTAATGGAATGCTAACCTTTAGTATGAGAGGAATTAAACATAAAAGTAAGGATGTTATGCTTCAGCTATACAGGTCATTGGTGAGACTGCATCTCGAATACTGTGTGCAGTTTTGGTCTTCTTATTTGAGGAAGGATGTAAATGCGTTAGAGGCAGTTCAGAGGAGATTTACTCAATTGATACCTGGAATAAATGGGTTGTCTTATGACTGGGCTTGTTTCCACTGGAGTTTAGAAGAGTGAGGGGTGACTTGATTGAAGTATACAAGATGCTGAACAGTATTGACAAGGTGGACGTGGAAAGGATGTTTCCTCTTGTGGGTGAGTCCAGAACTAGAGGGCACTGTTTTAAAATTAGGGATCGCCCTTTTAAGACAGAGGTGAGGAGAATTTTTTTTTATCTCAGAGGGTTTTGCGACTTTGGAACTCTCTGCCTCAGAAGGTGGTGGAGGCGGGGTCATTGAATATTTTTAAGGCAGAGGGAGATAGATTCTTGTTAGGCAAGGGAATCAAATGTTATCAGGGCAGATGGGAATGTGGAATTCGAAACACAAACAAATCAGCCACGATCTTATTGAATGGCGGAGCAGACTCAAAGGGCCAAATGGCCTACTTCTGCACCTATTTTGTATGTTTGTATGTATCTATGTATGTTCGTATATTCTCAGGGCAATTAGGGATGGGCATTAAATGCTGGCCTCTCCAGAGACACCCACCTCCCATGAAGGAAGAAACAAAAATGTAGAGGGGAAATCATAGCCTCCGACACACTGTCCAACCTCTGCCTGAACCTCAGAAGCTGCTAGGATTAGTTGGGATCTTATATCATATGAACACTGCAACGTGGACACTACTGTCAAGCCCCTGTCATGGCTGATCGCCTGCTCTGAAACGGATGCTGCAGCTGGCAAGCTTTCTGAGCTTTGCTCTGGCAGTCCATGATGTTTGTGAATACCTTAATTGGGCTACAACCTTGGAACTTTGTCACCTCGTCTCCATTGTTTGATAAGCGTAAATCCCACAGCTGGGCTGCAGCCTTGGGTCATGCTCTCACATGTCTATTTTCTTGTAGTTTCATTGTGTGCCTTATTCACCTATTCAATGAATGTTACAAAGAAGTCATTTCATTGTGTCATCTTTGATCCTCCAAGCAAAGTGAAGAGTCTCTGCCTGAAAACATTAGGACAATTGAAATGCTGTCAGACTTTTGGACAACTACACATGTAGAGTTGGAAGACACCAGAAGAACATTCATCCCTTTAGTCTGCATTCTTTCCTCCTCAAAATTTCTAGTGAAGGCACTAATATTTTTCTGGCCCACAAACACTAGCCACCCTCTAGCATATCGCTCAGTTAGGCCTCTCTCCATGAGAGAGTCTGGATAATGAGGGGTTGAATTTTAGCAGAAGATCCACAGGAACCTTTTTGTTACTCCATTTTGTTGGCATACCCCATCTGCTGAAGTTACAGCTGGCAGTTGGAGGATAAATCATGGAAATTCACCTGTACAAGCATCAGCAAGCAATTAAGAGGAGAAAGTGCATTGCCACTGAATCCAATCCAGCTTTCAACCTACATCTGCAAGTTTATTTATTCTATCATGGGATGTGGGCATCACTGGCAAGGCCAGCATTTATTGCCATCCCTAATTGCCCTTGCTTGCCTAGGCCATTTGAAAGTCAACCACATTGTTGTGGATCTGGAGTCACATGTAGGCTAGGGTAAGGATGGGAGATTTCCTTTCCAAATGGGCATTAGTCATCATTACTGATACTAGCTTTCAATTCCAGCTTTTATTAATTGAAGTTAAACTCCACAAGCTGTGGTGGTCGGGATTTGAACCCAAGCCCCTTGAGGATTGGGCTGGGCTTCTGGATTATTAGTCCAGTGACATTACCACTGCGCCACCATCTCCCCCTAATCCTCCAGTAGAGCTCATTGGATGTTGAGCAGGAAGATTTGCCCCTGTTCCTCCCCTTGTAGCATGCACTAAGGGCTAATGAAGAACCCCACTGTTCAATGAATAGTGTAAAAAATGCAACTTTGCTTTCGACTTGCACAATTATTCACAGTTCAGATTCAGTCTTTAAAATAGAGACAGGAGCAGGGACTTTCAAGAATACTGGCAATGGAGGAGATGTGCCAAAAATGGAGGACATATTCTTGCAGCCTCTAGAAAGGCTCAGAGAAAATCCTTTAAGTGTCGGTTTTACACCCATTTCTCTCCTCCCTACCTGTCGGAAATGGTGTAAGAGGTGTTGGGAGTATGGGGAGTGTGGCTTAAAGTCAGTGTATGTGACTCCTACCCCCGCCAACTTAACTGAGCAGCTTATGCTTGTGTGTTACAAAACACCTCAATGTGATCCATAGTGACTTTATCGAACAAAATTCAACATTTGGCCACAGAAGAAGATACCAACTTGTTCAAGGAGTTAGGTTTCAAGGAGCATCAAAGAAGGAGACAAATGTAGAGAAAAGGGGAGGTTTAGGGGGCCCAAGGCAGCTGACAGCAATGACAGCGGAGCAATTAAAACCGGAGCCGCACCCTCCATCAATTAACAGGCCACTTAAGGACATTAAAAAGCCAATTGACGGTGATTTTTCGTCACCCGCGCAATTTTGCACTTGTCACAAGGGGAAAACGGGCAGGTAGCCAGCCGACAATTTCAAAAACCTCATCCAAGGGTGGGATAAAAAGTGTCAGTAGCATTGCCAGTGTGAGTAGTGAGGGGCTTGGTAGATAGTTTGCAGCCAAGTATTGGTACTCGGCAGCTTCACCTCTGTTCAGAGTTTCATCCTGAGCATTTCCAGAGCCAGGGTTTTTCCTATGGCAGGCGGGGGTGGGCGCTGAGCCCATTTCCACCCGTGATCGGCTGCACGCCGCCATTTTACGTGAGCGGGCCAAATAAAGCCCACCCAGCATAAATCACGGCTGATACCTGTGCAGGCAGGGGGAGGAGGGACAGTCAGGATCTGCACTCTTCCGCGCATGCCTGCAAAGGAGCACAGGAATCTCCATGAGACATGGAGCTGCCTCAGGGAGATTGAATGGATATTAACAGGATCAAATAAATGATTTAAAAAATTTATTTAAACATGTCCCCTCACGTGACTGTGTCACATGAGCTGGGACATGTTTTTAAATTTATGAGTATTTGTTTATTTAATAAAAGGTTCTAGAAACCGCATCCCACAAGTGGATGAGGTTTCCTGAAAAATGCAAAGGCCACTTGGGCTTTTCGCCTGCCCACCAACCTTAAGTTTGGATGGGCAGCGTTCTTAAGCGCTTTAATTAATTTCTTAATGGCCATAATAGGCCGTTTACATTTTGGCGGGCGCACAGCTGACTCCAGGGCGCGCCTGCTGAATGAAATGCCGCGATGGGGCGCGATGAAGTCAGGACACACGCCCAACGTCATTGCGTGTCATTTTACACGTCAGCGTGTCAGGCCCACCTCCACACGCCGACCGGAAAGTTCTGCCCCAGGTTTCATTTCAGGTCATCCGCCAGGCTCCCAGAGGATTCAGACCGTGCGGACCCTTCCAAGCATCAGACAGCCTTCCCTTAACACAGTAATGGGGATTGTGCTCTCCGCTCGAAGCACCTCCTCCTCTGACAGGGCAGAAGGGAGAGGAGGCCACGTGTCCCAATGCACCTTCCAGTGGAGGGACCTGTGGGAGGAGAGACTCAGGCACAAGGGCCGCAGGGTCAGCAGATCATCCAAGTCGAAAGGGGCCACAGAAGACGCCGCTATCCTGCTGCCAGGGTTTACAGGCGGCAACGCAGCTACCTCAATATGTCTGAGGCTCAATGCCGAAGGAGGCTCCACCTCTCAACGGAGATCATGTCCTCCATTTGCCAGATGATTGGGCCTGAGATCAACTCCAACTGTGAGGGTGGACACCCCATGCCAGTGGCTCTGAAAGTCACAGTGGCCCTCAACTTCTATGCCTCCGGCTCTTTCCAGGGGTCAGTGGGGGATCTGTGTGGAGTCTCCCAATCAGCTGTCCATAGTTGTGTCAAGCTGGCGATAGAAGCTCTGTTCAGGCGGGTATTGACCTTTATTCTTTACCGTATGGAGGAGGCCAGCCAGGCTGAGCGAGCCAGAGGCTTTGCAGCGATTGCTGGGTTCCCCCGCGTCTAGAGTGCAATCGACTGCACACATGTGGCCATCAAGACGCCAGCGGGTCAGCCCGGTGCCTTCGTCAACAGGAAGGGCTTCCACTCCATGAACGTGCAGATAGTTTGTGACCACATGATGTAGATTCTGCAAGTCTGTGCAAGGTATCCAGGCAGCTCCCATGACACTTACATCCTCAGACACTCCCAGATGCCAAGGCTCTTCAGTGCTTCAGCCTGACTGGATGGATGGCTGCTGGGTGGCAATGGCTCTCCGTTGAAGAGGTGGCTCATGACGCCTCCTGCCACCTAAGAACAGAGGCCAAGCAGTGGTACAACATGAGCCACGCCTCCACAAGGGCGGTGGTAGAGAGAACCATAGGTCTTCTCAAGATGTACTTCCAATGCCTGGACTGTTCAGGTGTGCACTACAATACCCCCCAGAGCGGGTGTCACTGACTGTGGTTACATGCAGCGCTTTCCACAATGCGGCACTGGCAAGGGGAGACCCACCGGAGGAAGAAGATCTTGTCGCAGCTCCACAGGCCACAGATGATGAGTCCAGTAGTAAGTCAGAAGAGGAAGATGGTGAGGAGAACGCTGAGGGCATGAGGGCAGACCTCGGTAACCTCCAGGGAGGTAAGGACACCAGGGATGCCTTGATCATGGGCCCGCCTGATGGGCCTGCCCGATGACCTCAAAGTTCAGCCCCCTGGCACCATTTCCTACTGAAATACCCTTCTCTCAGAACCTCAAAACTGTAGAACAATATAAGGTAGATTGTGACTTTGTGTGATGATGTAAAATGCGTGATAGCAAGTTGGCCTTCCATTTTACATCTCTTCCTGTTTTTATTTCCATTGACTTCAGAAGGGGAGAGACGTTAAATTTGCTGCTGACTCGCTATCACCTGACTCGCACAAAAGCCTGCTTCTCTCAGAATTTCCGCCCATCTAAAATCTACAGGTTTTTAAAACCCAAGCTTGTTGTGAGCAAGTGACAACTCCTTGATTTGCTTTTTCTCAGCTGTGAAGTTGTGGGTTCACGTTCTACTACAGAAACTTGAGCAGAAAATTTAGGCTGACGCTCCAGTGCAGCACTAAAAGTGTTCTGCGTTGTCGTCAGTGCCGTCTTTCCAACGAAATGTCAGACTGAGGTCCAGTCTGCCCTGTGGGGTGGACATTAAAGACCACACAACACTCTTGAAAGAAGAACAAAGGCATTCTCCTCAGTGTCCTGGCCAATATTTACCCCTCAACTAACATCACTAAAACAGGTTCTTTGGTCATTGCTGCTTATGGGAGCTTGCTGTGCATAAATTAGCTGTCACGTTTCCTACATTGCAACAGTGGCTACAGCTCAAAAGTACTTCACTGGCTGTATAGCACCTAGGGACATCTTGTGGTCAGGTCTATAGAAATACAAGTTTTTTTTCCCATTTTCCTTCTCCTGTGTTTTTTTGTAAACCCAAGCTTACCTGCTTCTTCAATCTGGGCAGTGGCCTTTCACCTTTCAACGAATCAGGCAGTGGCCCAAAAAGCTTGTTCGAATTAGCAGCCTTTCAGGAACTTCATCTTTACGGTCCTGGAAAAGACACCTGCTTGATGAAATGTCTCACTCCAATACCATCGCCGTCTCACCAGCTGATTCCTCAATCCTAGCTCCTGTCCAAGGGATAGAACGGGTCTGGCAATCGGCTTTCACTCTTCAGTCGGCGTGTCAAACAGCTTCCTCGTTTTGGTGGAAGATCTTGAGGAAGTGCCCAGAGAATGATTCCACAGCTGGCCAGGTGTTTTCAATGTAAGACCCCGCTACTAATGCCATGTTTAAAATAAGACAAACAAGCAATGATAGCGATAGGTAGAAAACTACAGGTGGTTACACATTGTGTGTAAGAAAGCCTTGGTTCCAGTGAGTTATTTCACATATGTGCAGTCCGTGTTTTTCCATTGTTCTAGATGGATGACTCTCATTGATTGAAATAAAGTTTAAATTTGAGCAGTGACTGATTGGTATTTTACTGCAGAAACTGGGTTTGAATCATCGTGTGCTGATAGATTAAAGTTCCTTCTCTCAGGGACCCTTCTCAAGGCTGAGTTAGACAGATTTTTGACCTGCAAGGGGAATCAAGGGTTATGGGGGGCAGACAGGAAAGTGTAATCGAGGCCACAATCAGATCAGCCATGATCTTATTGAATGGCAGAACAGGTTTGAGCGGCTGAATGGCCTACTCCTGCTCCTAATTCTTATGTTTAGCAACAGTGGATCCTGTTCCTTTTAATTGGAAACATGTACTGCCCCATCTTCTGGACTTATCTTAAGCCCAGCTCCATCGCAGTGCAGGGATAAGGGAGAAGGCTAGTGGACCTTAATAAGGGGGTGCATGGTCTCTCCATCCCTTTGTGTTGGGTCATGAAGAGGCCATGCAACTGCTTGGCCACATCCATTAGTGCGCTGCATGCTTAGTCCAGCTCACTTACATCCATTTGTTTGGGGCTATAAGAAGAGCCTCATCAGTGCCCATTGTCCATGCCTTTTCTGCTGGACACACCCCTCAATATACCCAGTGATCTCCATGTGGACAATCTCCTGGTAGCAATGAAGGCATCAAAGTTTTGTGTGGACAAAAGAGGTTCTCCACTTTGCGAAAGGATCTCAGTCACTGGAGGTTCACTGAAGATTTCCTTGGAATTGGCACAGTGGACAGCAGTTCAAGTAAATTGTTCTGCAACAATGCAACTACTGGACCCCTCCACACCAGGTGTCGCATATCCCCTGGCACACTCCCTGTAGAATGTATTGATGCTCAGATAACATCTCAGTGACAAACCTTATGAAGCTGGGATCCCAGGGCAGCTCAGGTCGACCAACAGAAGTGGCAAGGGAGGAAGAGGAACAGTGGAAGAATTAAATCATCCCTGGCATCCTTAAATTCACCCCAACTAACTTCTGGTTTGTAGCATCCATATTTTTCTGGTGTAATCTAGTCCAGTAAGGCCATCTTGTGTTTGTGAATAGTCACAATTGAGGATCCTGAATTTATGCCTGCATTAATCGGTCTCTGCTTTAGAGTCGCTCATAGAGTCTTTGAGGTGGCAACTGTGGGTGATGTGTGCGAGGGGAACAAACTAGTCAGAGGTTCCTGCTACTAATCGCTGGAAAGTATGCTTCTGTAAGTGAGAGCACCATTGAGACTTGATGATTCACTCCATGGTAAAATATCTTGTGGAGTTGCACTTGCTAGACCAAGGCATGAACAGCCACTCCAGGTGAGGTACTGGGAGCCTGTATGGGCAGTCACAGACTGTGGAATTCTCACCCAGAGAAAGCCAGTGATTCAGCAGAAGAGGAGGAATGAAGGAAATGGAGAAAAAGAAGTGAGAGGTGGGGGCGTTTGTGGGATGGGGTGGGGGGGGTGGGGGCAGAGGTGGAGTGGTGGGGTGATGGTGGTTGTGGGTGACAAGAATGTGCCTTAGTGACTAGAATTTCACAAGTGCCTTTCCAGCAACATTGTCTCTCCCTGGTGCGTGCCAGGGCCTGTCTGCTTTATTTTTCTCATCGACCCGGGGACTAAAACACACCATTAGGAAAACCACACGAAAAGCTGTGGTTACTGTGAAAACAGACCACAAAAGCAACGATGATGGTTCTTACAAAACATGGTTCTATTCAGCAATTCCCCGCTCTGGGTTCTATTTTACAGACACAAAATGTCTCAAGATCACCCGAGATAACTGAGGGACATGTTGTAATTGTGCACACAGATCTGGGCTCCCTCTGGGAGCCTGCCGGGGGAATATTTCACAGGTGAGGATATGATCAGTGCCTGGAGCTGAAATCTGAGCGTGCTAGACAAAACTTGAGATACAGAGGAGCAAGATATTAGCAGCTAGAGTCTAAAAAAAAATAGTTAATTGCCTCCCTTCTTTTTGAGGGACAGCCCAACAAGTAATAAGCTTAGCACATTGTTTTTCACTGAAATCCTGCTGACTTAACATTGAGATCAACAACTTCAGACCATGAACTCTATCCTCCACCTTTATCCCCTTTATAATCCAATTTAAATTTAATGCATTTATTTATTTTATTTATTTTTATTTATTCATTCATTTTTTTCTGTAGCTTTTAATTCATTTTAATTTATCTATTTTTATTATTTTTTATCCTTTTTTCCCAGCGGTACCCCCACCCACCCCCACCCACAGGACCACCTGTCACTTGTTTTTATGCTGTGCTTTCACAGAGCACTGACCCTTGTTCAGCTATTAACACATTGTGCTATCTTACCTTTATGCCATATCAGCACCTCCTTTAGTCTTTAACACTACCATTATTATTCACTTTGTCCTGTGACAATAACACCTTTGTCAATCTCTCCTTAGCTCCCACCTATCCCTGACCTTCTATTTTGCTTCACCTGCTCCACCTCCTCTTAAACAGTTGAAAATCCATCACATTTCTACTTCTCTTTAGCCCTAAAGGGGTCGTACGGACTCAAAACATTAACTCTGTTTCTCTCTCTGCAAAATGCTGCCAGACCTGCTGAGTTTTTCCAGCATTTTCTGTTTTGATTTCAGATTTCCAGCGTCCATGGTATTTTGCTTATATCTTTCTTGCCTTACTTTTTTTCTCTGGGATAACTCTGCTTGCTAAAAATGTCTCCTTATTTTCTCTGAACAGGTGACTGAATTCCTGATTTGGCCTCAGCCACTGATCATAGGCCCAGTGATACATGAACACAAGTCTGGTAAAAGATATAGCTGAAATGCAAGTGGCATTTTGCCATCAGTACGGCAGCACATTCTGATATTAACCTCATGATAAGACAGTATAGTAGCCCAGCAAGCTATTGTGTGCCTCCTGGACAGACACCCATTACAGTCTGGCGCAACTACCAACTATCTCTTTAAAGCTCTCTCCTCTCGCCTTTACATGGTCACTTCTAATCACAAATCCAAGCTACTCACTTACCTTTGTCACTAAGTTTGAGACCGTCCATTTAACCGGCTTTGCTGCTCCCTCCCCAGTTCCCCTTCCATAACCAAGCTCAAACTTCCCCAGGCTTCCCCACTTCACTTGCCCTGAATCCAGTTCTATCCCATATCCCTTTGCATCGACTTCAAATCCATCTTGCCCATGGCACCCACGTCCTGCTCCCTGATGCCATTCCCACCAAACTGCTGGACACCCAACTTCCCTTCAGGGCCTCTGTTCTAGCTTACAATATAAATGGTTCCTTCTCCTCACGCGCTTAAAAAAAACCCATCATCCCCACTCCTCCTCAAAATAAACCCTCTCTTCATGCAAACGACTGGCCCATCTCCAACCTCCCTTTCCTCTCCAAAGTCTTGAGTGTGTTGTCATTTCCCATGGCCCTGATCACAATGGGGAGATGGGGAGGGGTGCAGTGGCATGTGAAGGACCTGGCGAAGGGCTGCGGATGTGGTGGCCATAGCGATCTTAACAGTGCCACCATTTAAATAACATGCTGCAACCGTTTGGTTGACAGCCAGCCTGATTGACAGCCAGCCTGATTGACAGCCTGGCTGAGGGCAGGAGTGCAAACAAGCAGTGGGGAGGGCGGTGGGGGGTAGCAGTGTGGATCCAGGGTTGTGATTGGTGATTTGGTGATGGGGTGGGGGACACAGGTCTGGCCACGAGGGCGTCTTAGGTCTTTCTTCTTGTTCTTGTCGGGAGACCTGGGAAAGAACTCCTGCCTGCTCTGGATCACAAGCAACACAAGGAAACCTGAGAAACAAATTTAAAACTTGTCTACTGAGCCTCAGGAAGCCCAGGATCCAGTTCCCGATCAGCTTTGACTGACATGGAAGCCGAGACACCCCATCCCCTTAACACCCACTACCTGTTTCGCTAAGAAACCCCTCCCTGCCCCCCCAGAATCCTACGCTTTCCAATACAGTTGGGATTGTATTGTCATCAAATAGACCAATGGGCATATTTCAAACAAGAGCTCACACCCTGCCTGTGGGTGCCTTGCTCAAAAAGAGCAGGTAGAAACACAGTGTGTAAGCCTCTCCAATAATTCTAGCACATAGGGCTGGAGGCACAACTGTCAATGGTGTGGCAAAGGGGTGACCAGAGTCAGAGTAACAGAGAGTTAAGGGGTTGAGCGCAGAGAGTGGCGGGGGGTTGGGGTGGGGGGGTGTTAAACAGCTTAAAAATATAGAACGCAGAGACAGGAAGGGGTGAAATAATGGATGGTTTTAAATATAAGAATTAGAATTTTAAATTGGAGAAGTGGGGTTGGAGGGGTGGTGTGGTCAGGAGCCAGTGTGCATCAGCAACAATGTGAGTGATGGGCAAACTAGACTTGGTACAGGTTCGGAGACTAGCAGCAAGGCTTTCATTCAGCTGAAGTTTATGGTGGGTGGAGATGGAAGGTCAGCCAGGAGAGCATTGAAATAGTTCAGTTAAAGGTAACAATGGCATAGATGTGATGAAGGTGGGAGGAGGCAATCTTTGTGAAGAGATGAAGAGATATGGGACTGATTTTTTTGGGGGTGGGTGGGGCTCGTAATGCTCACCCACCTGAAAGAAAAGTCGGCCGCAAACTGACACACTTTAAAAAAGCCAGTCCCGCACAGTATGGCCGCCTCACGGCCACATTCATCCCATTGAGCCCATGCCGTCTCTCCGTAGACCAATCCAGTCAGTTCCCCCACTCTATCCCCACGACACTGTATGTTTATTTTTTTCAAGTGGCGATCCAATTTCCTTTGGAAATTATTGATTGTCCCCATTTCCTCCGCCCTTGCAGGCAGCAAATTCCAGGTCATCACCACTCACCGTGTAAAAAAAGTTCTTCCTCGCATTCCCCCTGAATCTCATTACGTTACATCTGTATCTTCCAGCCCTTGTACCAAGCTGCTTTTTCTTTTGTCGACCTTATTTAAACCTGTCATAATCTTGTACACTTCTATCCAATCTCCCCTCAATCTGCTTTATTGCTCCAAGGAGAACAGCCCCAGCTTCTCCAATCTGACCTTGAAACTAAAATCCCCCCATCCCCAGAACCATTCTGGTACATCTCCTCTGCACCTCCTCAAGGATCCTCACATCCTTCCTAAGTGTGGTGACCAGAATTGGATGCCATGCCTAGTTGTGCCTTAACCAAAGTTTTATATAGAGTCAACTTAACTTCCCTGCTTTTGTACTCAATAACTCTATTGATTGAGCCCAAGATCCCATATACTTTGCGAACTGCTCTCTCAATATGTCCTCCAGCCTTTAAGGATCAATGCACATGAACCTCCAGGTTCCTCTATCCCAGTATGTTTTTTGGAACTGTGCCATTTAGTCTCTATTGCCTCTCCCCATTCCTTCTGCCAAAATTCATCAAGTCACACTTCCCTGTATTAAATTCCATCTGCCACTTGCCTGCCCATTCTGCTAGTTTATCCAAGTCCTGTTGCAGTTCATTGGGTCACTGTTACTACTGGCAGGAGGGTCAACAAAGAGAGGTCACAGATTTAAGACAATTGACAAAAAAAACAGAGGAGATAAGGAGAAACGTTTGCATGCATAGTGAGTTATGATCAGGAATGCACTTCCTGAACGTGTAGTGGAAATAGATTCAATAATAACACGTTCTATTCTATTCTATGTGATTCATGTGTGCCAGGAACTTGGAAAGAAACAGACACTAGAGAGTACTAGAGGGGATTCAAGGCAGAAGGGGGGGGCCGGGCGAAAGATCTGGGCTGGTGGGCAAGAGCAGCCGAGACAGATGAATGGTTACTGTTGGCAATAATAATGGGCAAATACTACATAAAATTCTTCTGTCTACCATTTTAAAGAAAGAGGTTAACACCTGCATTGAAATAGTGGGCGGGAGTGTCACAAGTATCTCAAATGTTTGCCTGCTCATGTCGCCAAGAGGGATTTCAAGGCTTGTAGATATTCTGACAGACAATGCGGAAGCATTTTGTGCTTTGGCATTTTTCTTTTTTTTTATATATTGCAACAAAAGACACATTAAAGGTTTTAACAAATAGCATAGAACCCGGTGCACCATTTGAAAGGGAAGTCTCTGTTGTGGTCACTTTGATCTGTCTCCTTGTTTTCCTTAAACTTCTCTTTCCTTCACAAGACAGGCTGTTACAATGGAATGCCGTCTGCTTAACAGACTGCGAGACGTGGCTCTTAACCTGCTGTGGAAAAAGGGTGATAAGTATACAGGCACCTGATACTGAACCGGGAAGATGATCTGCTTGTGCTGTGAGCGCCTGAGTTCTACACTCCTACCCACTCTTCCGTTCCGTGCCTTAACATCAGGCACTGACTCTGTGCTTGTGGCCTATAATTCACTCCACTTTGGAGGCGTTAAGAAGAAGTGAACACTATCAAACTATTTTGTACTTTCCATAATGGCATTGAATTCTGAGTAACCACAGGTATGACTGTAACACTCTTTTGGCCAAATGCACTCACTTGAGTAGGTAGCTTCTTACACACAATATTGGTAAATGTACATCGCGGGCATAGATTTACGTAAGAAACATCTTCCATCGTTCAGTAACCAAGGAAGTAAAGCAATTGAAATAAAACTTGTACACTCCACTTTCCTTCTTAGCACCTTATCAACAATTGTACAAAAGGGTTTAAGTTCATACAAATATGATTGCTCTGATCACACACCCAATGATGGTGTCAATTTCTCATATTTTATTTACCAAACAGAAATGAAGATTCCAAATTAGCCACATGTGCTCACGGCTAGCACGTTTGACAACACTGTTCTATGAATAAATGCAGTAGCGTGTGTATCAGAGTCTCTCAGTTCCTCATTCCCTTTCCCTCCGTCCCCCACCATCCCCTAACCCCCATGCTTAATGGTGAAATTAGACAGTGGTTTTGCTGCAGCATTGTGAACTGGGGCATTGTAATGTGGGGTTTCACCTTCCCACAATGTTGGGCCCGTCCTGTGGCAGAGAAGCTGCATTGCCCAGCATGGAGGACCAGCTGACACTGGCAGGACCTTGGCTGTTGGACATTCAAACCGAGTGTTATTGGTACATGATGAACGACACTGGATTCTGCTGAATTGTGCCACTTGCTTTCATTTTTGCTTTTGCTGCTGATTTTTGCAGCATATTTGTTTAAACTCATGGATTTATGGGTGGGAATTTTTACCCTGAGGAAATAATAAATTGAACTAACACTTCCCGAAGGGCCATGAAGGCTCGAAACGTTAACTGATTTCTTCTCCGCCGATGCTGCCAGACTTGCTGAGTTTTTCCAGGTAATTCTGTTTTTGTTTAGCAGAAACATAATCATTTAACTATGATACTTCTGTGATCATCTCGTTTCATCTCTATATCTTAATGCAGCTCCCTTACTATTGAGACATGGTCACTTTTTCAAGTGACTGTGATTATTTATGATCAATTTGCTTTTCCTCTCTAATTCTGTGCTGATATTTGAAACATTTCAATTTAACAAATGTGCCTGACATCCAAAGAGATATAGGCTGGGAAGGATTACTGATCAAAAGTATGAGCGAGTTGGATTCACTACAGTCAGTAACATAGGATGCTGGGGAAAGGGGTTACTGAGTGACAGTGTGAGGGAGCTGGATTAATATCAGTAGAGATACAGTCAGTAACACAGGGTGCTGGGGGGAGAGGGGTTACTGAGTGACAGTGTGAGGGAGCTGGATTAATATCAGTAGAGATACAGTCAGTAACACAGGGTGCTGGGGGGAGAGGGGTTACTGAGTGACAGTGTGAGGGAGCTGGATTAATATCAGTAGAGATACAGTCAGTAACACAGGGTGCTGGGGGGAGAGGGGTTACTGAGTGACAGTGTGAGGGAGCTGGATTAACATCAGCACAGATACAGTCAGTAACACAGGGTGCTGGGGGGAGAGGGGTTACTGAGTGACAGTGTGAGGGAGCTGGATTAACATCAGTAGAGATACAGTCAGTAACACAGGGTGCTGGGGGGAGAGGGGTTACTGAGTGACAGTGTGAGGGAGCTGGATTAACATCAGTAGAGATACAGTCAGTAACACAGGGTGCTGGGGAGAGAGGGGTTACTGAGTGACAGTGTGAGGGAGCTGGATTAACATCAGTAGAGATACAGTCAGTAACACAGGGTGCTGGGGAGAGAGGGGTTACTGAGTGACAGTGTGAGGGAGCTGGATTAACATCAGTAGAGATACAGTCAGTAACACAGGGTGCTGGGGGAGAGGGGTTACTGAGTGACAGTGTGAGGGAGCTGGATTAACATCAGTAGAGATACAGTCAGTAACACAGGGTGCTGGGGGAGAGGGGTTACTGAGTGACAGTGTGAGGGAGCTGGGTTAACATCAGTAGAGATACAGTCAGTAACACAGGGCGCTGGGGGCAGAGGGGTTATTGAGTGACAGTGTGAGGGAGCTGGATTAACATCAGTAGAGATAGTCAGTGGGCGGAATTTTTCAGTCCCCCACAACCCCGCCACCACTGCGGGTTTAATGGGGGGGTGCGTGGAGGGGGGGTGGAGGGGTGAACAATGTGGCGGGAGCATTGGCATAAAATGACAGCGGAACATGTCATGCCGGGTCGCCATTTCTGTCAGAGGCCAATGTGAAACCATTTTGCTTCCTGTTAATGAGGTGCAGATGAAGGCCCAACCGGAATTGTCCCCCACTGTTGAATCATCTGCACTGCCAGTGGGATATCACACTGGTCCGGAACAGGTCTGTACCAACGTGGCATGGACATGGCGGAACTCATCTGGGAGAAGGCCTGGGGCAGCCTGCGGAGAGTGGGAGATGGAGGCCTGCAGCGACCATGGACTCTGGAACACCACATGCAGCGGTGGGCGGGTGAAGCATCTACGATGTGTATCTCCTAATTTCAGGAGCTTCCAAGACCTTCCAAGGATCTTCTCCTTCAATGGTGGGTAAGTTGATGCCTGGGCACCTTTTAAATATGGCACCAGGACATGATGGCGGGAAGCACGCCATTCAGCCCACCCCATCACACAAAACAGCGGCAAACCCCCGGCTACATAATTAATTAGGCCAGCATCACCCAATTCAGTGGGAAACATTCTTGACGTCTGCCCCACCACGGGATTTGGGCCCAGAAGTGAAAATTCCACCCAGTAAGACAGGGTGCTGGGGCGGAGGGGTTATTGAGTGTGACACTCTGAATACAGATTAATATCTGTTGTAAATTAATCCTGCCTTAATTTTCACTTCCCTACTAACCCCGGCCTGCTTTGATAACACATCTCCAAGTGTGCTATACACCCTGAGGATATCAGGGAGCACAGTTTTAACACAAACAGGTTGACATCAGTAGAGATACAGTCAGTAATGTAGTGTGTTGGCTGGGAAGGGTTACACTGTGAGGGAACTGGGTTAACATCAGTTGGAATACAAGCCTTGAAAACTTGCATTCCTGCTCAGCCACCTTAATATTGCTGGATTAGGTATTCGTCTTTTGGCCCTACTGTGCCAAGACCCCATCCAAATTCCCAGGGTTAGGGAATTTGAATAAGGCAGACAGGCACCCACAACAACATCAATGCAATTGGGATGCTGGTAAAGTAGATAACGTCTGGGCGTGTGTTGGCAGCTTAAATGTCACTTTCCTGAGTCATGACTGACAATTCTATGGAAACCAGCCTCTTCAGACATGACGGGTAGAACTTTCACACCCTTGGAGGGGGTGGGGAGCTGGGTGCTTGTGTTTGAGGGCACGAGAGACTGAATGGCAGAGATTCCTTCAGTCCCTCCTTCTTCTGTAGCATTTGGCAGAACAAGGGTAGCGGAGACAAGGAACACACACCACTCCACACAATACAGATTAATATCTGTTGTAAATAAATACTGCCTTAATTTTCACCTCCCTACTAACCCCAGCCTGCACTGATAACTCATCTCCAAGTGTGCTGTAAGCCCTGAGGATATCAGGGAGCACAGTTTTAACACAAACAGGAATTACAGAATTTAGCAGCTACAGCAGAACGTTTCATGGGCCTGGATTTTTTGGATGGTGGGGTCTTGTTTCCCGCCATCTGAAGAGTCAGCGGGGAACATATCCAGAATCACAGAATCACACAGTGCAGAAGAGGCCCTTCGGCCCATTGTGTCTGCACCGACACGTGAGAAACACCTGACCTACCTACCTAATCCCATTTACCAACACTTGGCCCACAGCCTTGAATGTTATGATGAGCCAAGTGCTCATCCAGGTACTTTTTAAAGGGTGTGAGGCAACCCACCTCCACTACCCTCCCTGGCAGCGCATTCCAGACTGTCACCACCCTCTGGGTAAAAAGGTTTTTCCTCACATCCCCCCTAAACCTCCTGCCCCTCACCTTGAATTTATGTCCCCTTGTGACCAACCCTTCAACTAAGGGAAACAGCTGCTCCCTATCCACCCTGTCCATGCCCTTCTTAATCTTGTACACCTCGATCAGGTCGCCCCTCAGTCTTCTCTGCTCCGACAAAAACAACCCAAATCTATCTAACCTCTCTTCATAACTTAAATGTTTCATCCCAGGCAACATCCTGGTGAATCTCCTCTGCATCGCCTCCAGTGCAATCACATCCTTCCTATAATACACCAAGGTTCTATACAACTCCAACATGACCTCCCTACTTTTGTAATCTATGCCTCGATTGATAAAGGCAAGTGTCCCATATGCCTTTTTCACCACCCCACTAACATGCCCCTCCACCTTCAGAGATCAATGGACACACACGCCAAGGTCCCTTTGTTCCTCAGAACTTCCTAGTGTCATGCCGTTCATTGAAATCTTCCTTGTCAAATTACTCCTTCCAAAGTATATCACCTCACACTTTTCAGGGTTAAATTCCATCTGCTATTTATCTGCCCATTTGACCATCCTGTCTATATCTTCCTGTAGCCCAAGGCACTCAACCTCACTGTTAACCACCCAGCCAATCTTTGTGTCATCCGCAAACTTAGTAATCCTACCCCCCACATAGTCATCTATGTTGTTTATGTAAATGACAAATAATAGGGGTCCCTGCCGACTTCGACTGCCCCTCAGCGATTTTACACTCCAGCGAGCATTAAGTGGCAGCAGGCCGGACTTCTGCTCCTCACAATCTGATTGGCCGGCAGCTGTCTAGTCCCTGCAGTGACAGCGCTGCATTGAACAGGAAAGGAAGTTCGAGAAGACATCAGAGACTAAGGGCGGAATTTTCCAGCACCGCCTGCTGCCGGAACCATCTAGTCTCACCGAAAGCTCAATGGACATTTGGCTGGCCTGCCAAATCCCCCACGACAGGGCTGGAAAATCCCGGCCTAAGTCTGGGAATCGTAGGTGCAGGTCCCATGGCAGGGAGGGTAGGTAAGACCTGGGAGGGCGCAAGGGAGGCGGTGATCAGGGTGTTGGGGAGAGGCCGGGGGCAGGGTGGGGTTGGACATAGAGGTCTGGAGGGCACTGGGCCTCGGGTGGTGGGGGGGGGGCCTGACTTCAGAAGGTTGCTTCGGATGAAGGCCCCCCCTCCCCCCTCTGCCCTGGATGTAACTTTGATGTATTTTGGGCTCCCCCCAAGGAAGGTTCAATCTTCCTGCCAGCCTAAAAATTGAGGCCTCAAACCCTGCCGGTAGGGGAGCGCAAAATTCAGGCCCTGCTCTCTATACACCCTAAGTTAGTCACTGTACTTACTAATGTACATTCAATGTATCAGGGTGCCAAGGCCAAGCTAGTTAGTTCCCTTGAGCTACTGTCTTAACATTGACCCTCACTTCATCGCCAGGAATCTGCAGAGATAGAGGAAAGAGATTGATTGTAATAATCAGAGTGATTTTAACTTGGTTTATAAATGTGTGCAGATGGTGAGAAACTTCCTTTAAACAGGGTCTTAGTGATGCAAGTTAATATTCAAAGAGCAGCCCTAATGGCAAGATGCATTCTTTGTGAGGGGTCACTGGTGATATGATACCCTCTTTAACAGAGCTGAAGGATGAGTATACTAAACATGTCGAGAAATCTGTTAGATTGGTCTAGGAAGAGTAGGCCATTCAGCCCCTTGAATCTGATTGAACTTTCAATTAGTTTATGCCTGACTCTTACCATAACTCCATTGACACCCTTGCCTAATAAAATCCGGCAGTCTCAATTTTGAAATTTTCAATTGGCCTCTCTTCGGTAGCTTTTTGGCGGGAGAATTACAGATTTCCACAACCCTTTGTGTGAAGAGGTTCTTCTTGACGTCACCCCTAAATGGCCTGGCTCTAATTTTTAAGGTTCATCTTCCTTGTTCTTGACTCCACATCAGAGGAAATCATTTCTCTCTATCTACCCTATCAGATCCTTTAATCGTTTTGAATACCTCACCTTTTAATCTTTCATATTCAAGTCTAGTCTGTGCAAAGAATCCTCATAATTTATTACAAACTGCATGAAGTAAAATTCAATAGTGGATTACTGCAGTCTCTTCACCTTCGGGAGCCTGAGATTTATGTTCAGCCTAGAATGATGGGATAAAAGTCTACGCACTCGGTGAGCTCTTTGTCAAATAAGCCTGGGACAGTTTGAAATTATTTCCACACAAACTGACATTTAGGATGGGAAATTGCAGAGAAGGATCTTCCCGTCTGTTTTGCAATGCTACACATTGTGTGTTTTCACAAAGCTCAGGTGTCTTAGAGTGAGGTAAAAACAACCCAGTGTTCTGGCATGTGCTCTTGGAATAGTGAGTGGCTGATCCGAGAAAGCTTGCAAGAATGCTGCTTAACGAGCTAAACAGGCAGTGAACTGGCATAAGCGGAGCATTGCTAGGATGTGTAGCTGTGGAGGCTTATCTCTGAGGAGGAAGTGGGAGCAATGCAGGTAGCAGGATAGAGGCCATGGGTTAGATTCAATAGAAGTGAGTGCAGGAATATCCAAAAACCAGTGGGTTGGACAGTCTATCATCCTGCCCATGGTTGGGTGTGAAGTGGGGAAATGCAAAGAGTTTGGTGAAGAGATTTCTAATAGCAGTCATTACAAGGCTGTTGTCTACTGCGGAGCTATTGGTAGATTAGAAACAGGCCAAGCTGATGCTCATATACAAAGTCAATAAAGACAACTCTAGGATAAAAGCAAAAAACTGTGGGTGCTGGAAATCCAAAACAAAAATAAAAATACCTGGAAAAACTCAGCAGGTCTGACAGCATCTGCGGAGAGGAACACAGTTAACATTTTGAGTCCATATGACTCTTCAACAGAACTAAGGAAAATCTCTTTTCTATTTTTCCTTAGTTCTGTAGAAGAGTCATACGGACTCGAAACGTTAACTGTGTTCCTCTCTGCAGATGCTGTCAGATCTGCTGAGTTTTTCCAGGTATTTTAATTTTTGCTTAAGATAACTCTAGTTTCGCTTCAATCCCCTGTGAAATAATGGAATTTTTAGGCGTAACCTTGATGATGATGTGCCCTATAATAACCTCATTGATTTGGCTAGGATTTAGAAGGACAGGATCGTGCCTTTCCTATCATCTTGGCTTTTTTGAGGAAGTGGCATGACATACCAAGTGGACCATAGAGAGCCCTCCAACATGACATACCTAATCTTCCAAAAAGCATTTGTCAAAGATCGCCAGCTCTATTGGGTAGGATTCATGGGAAAATTGACTGAAGGGTAAAAGAGAGGGTACTGTTAAATCATTGATATCACATTGGAAGTTGGGGCGGAATGGTGGTGGGAGCAGGTGCTGAGTGGGGCTCCCCATGGATCAGTGTTGGAACCATGACTGTTTCTAATTTACATCAAAGAATTGGATTGGGAAACTCAAATAGATTTGCATCTGATACCAAACTAGAAGGGGCAGTTGATTATGGGGAGATAGCTTGAGAAATGCGAAATGAATTGAAAAAAATATATAAAAGTGGGCGGAGCAATGGCAGAATAAATTCAACACGAGTGAGTGTAAGGTGTTGAACATATTCAGTGAATGGTGTTGCATTAGCTAAGGGTAAAGTTGAAAGAGAGCGAGCATACCCAATGGACTCGACACTCAGTATGTCTCATTACCACAGAAAATCACTTTAAATTAAACCAAGAGAGTAGAACAGAGGGAGAAAGATTCCAACTTCTACCAGGCAAATTTAGGATTGTTATCAGGGTGTTATTTTTCTTACCAGGAGTGATCAAGAAAGAACCTAGAAATAACTCAATCTTTCCACAATCTCAGAATGTCCCAAAGGCGTTCACAGCCAGTGAATTAGTTTTGTCACCGTTTTTAATTAGAAACAGGCAGCAGCCAAATAATGGACAATGAGGCCTTACAAACAGACGAAAAGATAAACAGCCAGCTCCTCTGTTTTCTGCTGGTGTTGGTGGAGGGTTAACAACAGACTGAACGCTGGAGATCTCGAGGCATTGCTGAACCGGTAGCCAATGTGGGTCAGGGAACACCAGGCTGATGGGTTAACTGTGTTTAATGCAGTGGCCAAATGAGGGACTACCTGAGGAAAGTGCTTATGATATGCTGAATAGAGTGTGCCATCTCTTGCGAGTTTAGAAGGGGCAAGGATGGGTGCTGAAGGAAGCCATCAGCCATCAGTAATCAACATATATCCTCATGGTGCCAACCTCATGTGACATGGAGGACAATTCAGCATCAGCAATTGCACCAATCACTTGCCTCATGGCAGAATACAATGAAAGCTGGATTCACTGCAGCTCCAACTCAGCTGGGCCACATCAGCTCAGCCAGAGAAACTCAGCAAACAGGCAGCAAACAGAAAAGGAGAATTCCTGAAGAATATACATGGCTATGGATTAAGGTGACTTGCAATGATTTATCCCTCAAAGTTTCAAATTATGGGCAATCATGCCCTGATGCTCCAGCAATATTCACAGAGCAAAGAGTTGAATCCATCATACTCCAGGTGGGGAGTAACACTCAGAGGGAGAGCATAATGGGAAATTGCAGTGATTGAATCTAACATATAAAGAAATGTGATCCAGGACCAGAGGATGGCTAGGGTAGCTAATGTGACTAATTGAAATGTCAATCTCATGTAGACGAGAATGAGTTTAAAGGCCATTGTTAAGGCAGTGCCAAGGGATCCATACCCTGCATCAAACCTGTTGCCATACCTGTCGACAACCATAACAACAATAACTTACATGTATCCAGCACTTTCTTCATGCCTCCCAAGAAACTAATTTTTAAAAATGGCTGCTGAGCTAAAGCCGGTGGGGCCCACCCACCATCCGAGGGCAAAATTCTGCCCAGGATTGTTCTTAAAGCTACAGTCCTACATTTCCCAAAACTATAATTACTACACAGGAGCAGTTACTATGCTTTTTCTGACGGTGTTGGTTAAATGTTGGCCTGCGCAATGGGAAAACTACCCTAATTTTCCTAGATTGGTGTCATTCATGTCCCCCTGAGCCTCGAGGTTTTAATATCCAACTTCCTTCTTGACTTATCTGTTGCCTTTGACATGATTGACCACACTTTCCTCCTCCTATCCCTCTCCACTGTCATCCAGCTGGGTGGGACAGCACTCAAACGATTCCATTCTTGCCTAATCATTGCCAGAAAATCACCTTCAATGGCTTCTCTTCCCACTCCTGCATCCTTACCTTTGGTGTCTCCCAGCAATGTTCTCTTTAATTTCTCTTTACTGTGCATGGCTTTCGTTGTCCCTTTACAGTTGCTGCTACTGCACATGCTCATGTCTTAAAGGGAACATTGGCTGTGTGGCCTGTTTGTTCCCTTCACGGTATGTTCTAGATTGTGGCATACCAGCACACCCATGCAGCTTAGAGGGAACATTTCTCCCTCTTCTTTCCTACCCACATGCGAAATCAGCTGTCCGCCCGCCGACCTGTCAATGGCCAATTGAGGCCATTGACAGGATCATTGAAACAATTAAAGGACCTGCCCATCCAACCTTAAGGTTGGACGGGCAGGCCAGGAGCCCCGGCGGCAAATAGAGAAAACATGAAACCTCATCCACTGGTGGGATGGGGTTTCATGTAGGGATTTTAAAAGTTTGATAAAGTTTTAGTGTAATTTATGAACATGTCCCATCGCATGTGACATTGTCACATGAGGGGGACATGTTGAGGATTCTTTTTTTCTATTTTTAATGTTTTTAAAACTGTCAGCGATCTCCCTGAGGCAGCACTTAGCCTCGGGGGGATGTGCGCTTTTTCGTGCACATGTGCGAAAGAGCGCACTCTCGCTTTTGGGGAATCCCCCCCCCGCCCACACAGGGAGCGCATAGCGCTTCCCGCTGGACATCACGCTGGGCGGGCCTTAATTGGGCCGCCCACGTGAAATGGCAGCAGGGCCCGCTTCTCCGGCGGGGATCAGCTCCCCACCCGCCGGAGATTGGGTCGGGCCCGCCCGCCTGACAGGCGGAAAATCCTGCCCTATGTCTTTGAACTTTACTTCTCTGATAATAAAAATCTCTCATAGTACTAAGTTTTACCAGTAATCTTTGGGAAAAATAAGCATGCTGTTTCTAAACTTCTAGCTAGGTGACACATTTCACCTCTCCTTTGAAAACAATCTCGCCTGGCTTGCTAAAAAATGCAAATGTCCTTTTACACCTTACATTCTAAACTTCCCCCATGTTTACCATGCTCCTCCAATGTCTGACTGAAAACTATCAAGTCGTCAATATAAACAGCTCAATTGCTCAGCCATGAAATTACATTGTTTGTCAATCTTTGAAATGTTCCAGGTGCATTTTTTTATACCAAACAGCATGACTTTAAACTGATATAGTCTACCTGGCATCACAAAAGCTGCTGTCTCCATTGTGCTTTCCGATCATGGTATTTGCCAATATCTTTTTAGCAAGTCAATCTTTGAGACAAATTTTGATTGTCCCACTTTCTCATTACAATCTTCTAACCATGGTGTAGGATATGAATCTGCTTTTGTCATTGTATTCACCTTTCTATAGTCCACACACAGTCTTTGTGTTCCATCTGGTTTTGGTACCAGCACAATAGGCAAACTCCAATTACTGCAGCTAGACTCAATAGTATAATTTTGAAGCATGAATTCGTTTTCTTTCTGTACTTGTGATAACTTTGCCAGATTTAATCTGTAAAGATGTTGCCTTAGCGGAGATGAAACTACTACAGACATATCATGTATAGTTAAATTCATCCTCCCCAGCTTATTCCCACAAATATATTTGTGTGACCACAATAGCTGCTCCAAATCATTTTGACACTTGCTTGGAAGGTAGCTCAATATTACATTTAAATTTTCAAGTACCCCCTCATAATCCAATTTGATTAGAGGAAAATCATTTCAGAATCCTACATTTCTACTTCTTCTTCATTGTCTACCACCACCAACACCTCCTTTTCGTCCTCTTCCCTGTCAAAGTAGTTTTTAAGCATATTTACGTGACACATCCTCTGCTTCTTTCTTTTATCCAGAGTATTTATTAAATAATTCACTTCACACACCTTCTTTTCAACCCTGTGAGGCCCACTAAATCTTGTCTTTAATGAGTCACCGAGTATTGGTAACAAAACTAACACTTTCTGCCCAGCAACAAAACTATGAGCTGTACCTTTCC
This sequence comes from Cetorhinus maximus, assembly GCF_964194155.1. Taxonomy (NCBI): domain Eukaryota; kingdom Metazoa; phylum Chordata; class Chondrichthyes; order Lamniformes; family Cetorhinidae; genus Cetorhinus; species Cetorhinus maximus. The sequence goes on from NC_135897.1 coordinate 9,034,234, forward strand.
TGTCTGCTTTCGTTTTCATCACTTACTGTGATATCTTTAAATGTTCCCCAGCCAACTCACATGCTCTGTCCAATCTCTCTCTAAAACTTGATACATAATCCAGGATAGTAGTTTCTGAATTTTGGCCCACCAATTTCTCATGATTTGATTTCAGTAGCCCCCTTACCTTATCACCATAAACTAGTTCAAAGGGACTAAAACCAATAGATGCATCAGGAGCATCCCTAATAGCAAATAACAAGAATTGAATTCCCTTATCCCAATCCTGTGAATAGTCATAACTGTACTCTGTCATCATAGTTTTTAAAGTTTGATGCCATCTTTCCAAAGCCCCTTGTGACTCAGGATGATAAGCTGTTGACTTCAATTGTTTTATTTCCAAATTGCTCATTACTTCCTTAAACAGTTGTGGCATGAAATTTGAACCCTGATCTCATTTGTATTTCCTTAGGTAAACCATTTCTTGTAAAAGAGATTTAGTCAATTCTTCCACAATTTTCTTTGTTGTAATGTCTCTCAAAGGTATCACTTCAGGAAACCTGGTAGACACATCCATGATTGTCAGTAAGTACTGATTTCCACTTTCAGTCTTGGGGAGGGGTCCTACACAATCAATAATGACCCTAGTAAAAAACTCTTCAAACAATGGAATTGGAATTAAAGGTGCCTGCTTAATCATTGATTGTGGTTTCCCTATCATCTGACATGGGTGACATGTTCTACAGGATTTGACTATATCCCTACACAATCCAGGCCAATAAAAATATTTTTGTATCTTCACCTGTGTCTTTCTAATTCCTAAATGTACCCCCCTCCCCCATTGGAATTTCATGAGCTATCCTCAGAATCTCATTTCTATATCCAAATCATAGTACAATCTGATGCACTTCCCTCCAATTTTCATTTGCTGAAGCATGATAAAGCCCCCATTTTCTCATTAAAATATTACCCTTCAGGTAACAATATTTTGGAATACATTTTGCCTGTTTCTGCGTAAGCTGTCTGATATAAATGTTTTATTTGCAAATCTTTTTTTCTGTAACTCCACAACCTCCTTAAGTTAAACACTTCAGCTGAAGTGTCTTCTATTCTTTCTTCCTGAACAACCTTATCAAACACAGTGTCAGATGATTTGATTTCAACACCTTCTCCCTGCCTTTGAACTTCCTGTTCTTGTTTCAACCGATGAGTCTGAGGTCTCATTATGAAACAATCTGGAAACAATCCAGGATGCTCTCTCTGCAACACTTCTGTTCAAAACACTTCTACAGGCTGCCCAACTACCATAGGCATCACCCACATTTGTGATTCATTTATATCACTACCCAAAATAAATTGAACCCCTGCTGTGGGCAATTCTTTCCACTACTCCAACAATCACCTCACCTGTTTTCCTTTTACTCTTTAAATTTACCGTCCACAATGGAATATGTTTAACATCTCCATGAACCCCACTTATTATCACCTGTTCCTGCAATACTCCCTCTGAACAACAAATGTCACTATCCCACAACACCAAGGATTGACTAGCCCCTGTGTCTCTTAAAATGTTAACATTTTTACCTACTCCATATTGTACACATGGAAAGACTTTCCCTTCACACACAAAATCTTTAAACATTTCTGCAACCTGCTCCTCCAAATTCTGTTGGGTAAATTGTGAACACATTCCCACTTCTTTACCTATCACTGATTCTCCCTGTTTGACCTGTACACAAACCACTGGTTTTACCTATGCCTGAACCTCAGAACACACAGTACTTTTGCTTCCAGAACTGTTGGATAATTCCAACAGATTTTCCCTGCGATTTCCTGCACACAGATTTCGTATGTCGAACTTTATTACAATGAAAACATTTCAGTTTTTGAATGTCACTTCTACCCTCAGCGCCTTCCTTTTTATTCTGAGAAGAAAACTTACTGCAAATTTCCACCTACTCCTTTTCCCTGACTACTCACCTTCCTTTCGCCTTCCCACTTTCTATCCTTCACTGATTTAAAAGGGTGACAAAAAAAGGTTTAACTCTACGGACGAACTCATAATCATCAGCTATCTCTGCTGCTTGCCTTATCGTTTTAACCCTCTCTCCATCCACAAGAGTTCTCACTACCGAAGGAATTGAATCTTTAATTTCTTCCGAAAGAATTACTTTTCTTAGGGCTACATATGTTGTCTCTATCTTTAATGCCTGTATCCGCTGGTCAAGATTACATTGTTTTACTCTCTCTCAAACTCAATATAAGTTTGTCCAGGCTGTTTTCTCATATTCCTAAATTTCAGCTGGTATGCCTCAGGAACCAACTCATATGCACTCAAAATTGCCTTTTTTACCACATCATAGTTCACTGACATAATAGCAAAATACTGCGGATGCTGGAAATCTGAAACAAAAACAAAAATTGCTGGAAAAACTCAGCAGGTCTGACATCATCTGTGGAGAGAAAGACAGAGTTAACATCTCAAGTCCATATGACTCTTCTTCAGAACTAAAGAGATGTAAAAATGTGGTGAAATATATATTGTTTAAAGGGGGTTTGGAACAGGTGAAGCTGGATAGAAGGCCAGTGATAGGTGGTGGCAAAGAAGAAAGCAATGAAGGTGGACGGGGCAAAAGAGACAAGCGGAAATCTTGTCAGAGGGAAGAACAGTACTTCTTCAAGGTATGCATTCCTGGAAGAAAAGTGGCAGTCAATTAAACACTAAGATAAAAGCAAAATACTGCAGGTGCTGGAAATCGAATGCCACTATTATCACAGAAATGGATGTATGATGAGGCAGTGCAAGGAAAGATTCAAGCAGGCTCATAAACAAAAGAAGAAGCCCAAAGAAATCTACAATACAGAAGAGCCTGAAACAACAAATTCAGACATTTACATTTACAGATCTAAAGAAGAGTCATACGGACTCGAAACGTTAACCCTTTCTCCACAGATGCTGTCAGACCTGCTGAGTTTTTCCAGCATTTTTGGTTTTCATTTCAGACATTTACTTGCTGTTTAATCTGAAAGTTGGAAAGACAAAGCCAATATTTGTCACAGTGAAAGTTAATGACAAATCTGTTAAAATGGAAGTGGACTCAGGAGCTCCCACGACAGTAATTGGAGAACATATTTTCAGATATTTGAATTATGAAGAACATCAATTAAGTTTAAAAGAAACAGCTGCCAAACTCAAAACATACATGAGCGAAGACATTCAAGTAAAAGGCATAAGCGGAGTAACTGTCCATTATGGAAGCCAATCGGTAAAGCTACCAGTGTTGGTGTTGAGGGGCAAAGGACCAAGTCTTCTAGGGCGAAATTGGCTAAGGGAAACCAGCCTTGATTAGACACTGAGGTTCTAAAAGGAAGCTGGAAGCATTCCTGTTTTGAAAAAGGAGTGTGTAAGGACTCAACAACCTAAAGGAATGTAGGCTGTCTTAACACAAAACCTGGAAGAACAGCAGAAGAAACTCAAAGAGACCCTGCTACATGACAGAGTTTGAGACGAGGTGAGCAACCTTCGAAGGGAAAAAGAAAACCTGCTGAAAGACCTTCACACACGACAAGATTCCCTCAGGTCAGAGTTTGTACCTCTGGAAAAGTATGAAGAGAAACAGAAAGAATTCAGCACCTCTCTGAACAAACTGAAGAATGAGTTGGCAGAGAAGACACAACAATGTTCAATTTTCCAGGAGGCAGCAAACAAATACAAAAAAGAGAGAGGGTAGATATGAAGAATCAGCTAAATGAAGCCGAGAGGCTTTGGAAGCAAAAGTCGCAGAATTTTCCAAGACGCAGACGGATAATGAACTTTTGGGAGATTCAGCCACTGAGTTCAGCAAGTTGAACTGGCATCTGAGAGAAGTCTGGCCAATAGTGAAGTCAAAAAGAAGGCTGAGATTAAAGTCTGTGCTAGAAAGAAGAAGACATGTAGAAAGAAGATACTGAAATACAAATAGGGCTTTAATTCTGGCAGCATACGGATACACCTTCGTACATAGGCCTGGAAATCAAATCGCAAACATTGATGCCCTTAGTTGTTTGCCTTTACAATAAATTGATTAGCATGTCCCAGATACACAGGAGCTTGTTTTACTGTTAAATTTCTTAGATTCCTCGTCGGTATGTGCTCGACAGATCAGAGACTGGACAAGTTGGGACCCAGTCCTATCTCAAGTATGAGAACAAGTGCTGCAGGGTCGGTCACAGGAGCCCGTATCTGATGAAATGAAACCGTACTTCAACAGAAGATATGAAATAACCAGCCAGGATGCCATCTATTGTGGGGAGCACAAGTGATCATTCCTCCAAAGGGAAGAGAGCCACCTTTAATTGAATTACACAGTGCCCATCCAGGAATTTCCTGAATGAAGACAATAGCATGCAGCTATCTATGGTGGCCTGTGATGGATGGCAAAATAGAGAGTTTAGTAAAGCACTGTGTACAATGTCAACAACTGCAAAAGTTGCCAGTGACAGCTCCATTACACCAATGGGAGTGGCCAGGTAGACCCTGGGTGTGGTTACACATTGACTACGTTGGACCTTTCCTGGGAACAATGTTTCTGCTCATCATCAGCCTTAGACTGAGCATTATCCTGGTCTCCAACATTCCTCTGACTGCCGGTGCCCTGGGCACTCTCTGCCTCCACCAGCACCTCAAGCAAGTGTGAAGTGCCCTCACCAATGTGCACCAATGTCTGAGATACTAGCCGCCAACGTGCTGGTATCTGTGCTGGTGCCCGCTTCAGAGAACGGGTGTGACGCAGGTGCAAGTGAAGCCCGGTGCTTCTCCAGAATCAGGGGCGTCCCTTTGGGGTCCGCAGAGTGAACGCCTGCTGGCGAATCTAAAAGGGAGAACAAGGAGTTAAAGTCATCACCCTGCCACTGTGCATGCCAGGCACCCTGGTGAGACAATGGGGATCTGCATTATGGTGTCATCATCTTTCACTGATCAATGGGGACTCCAGGTTTGAGGCTCCCATCAATGAAGAGACTGCACTAGAACGTTGCACAATCCAAAACTCTCACCTCTGTGCACTGCACTCTTACCTTCGTCTGGCCCGGTTGGATGGGGAGTGTGCCGGCTCATGAACTCCAGGGTGTCCCGCTCGAGCCTGGTGAGCAGCAGCAGGTTGGACGGGCCTCCCCCTGTACGTGCCCTCTCTGCCTGGTTATGGCTTGTCTTCTCCTGAAAGGACAGAGGACCATTGATTAGTCCACTCTCTACCTGCAGCGCCATTGCAGCCTGGCCAACTCCACCTGAGGAACACCTGGCAGGGCACATCCGAGTCGTGGCCCTCGAGCTGCAAGGCACTCAGTCCAAGCAGCTAGGGCTCACCCCCTTGGCCAGCTCTGGCATCATTGACAGTTGGCACTCAGACTCTAGCAATGCTGAGGCCCATGGGGTGGGAGGCGAGGGGGGACGGCCACATCTTAACACTTCTGCACACTGACCCACGCCAACTCGGTACTCACCCTTTCTGAGAACAGCAGGTCATTGAAGCGCTTCTGGCACTGCATCCAGGAGTGCCGCACCACATCATGACTGCTCACCATTGCTGCCACCTCCTCCCATGCCCTCTTGGTGAGGTGCGGTGGTCTCATCCCCCCATCTCTGGGGACAAGGGTGTCCCTCTTGGCCGCTGCCTCCTCCTGGAGGACGGTGAGGCACTCTTCAGAAAAGCTGGGGGCCAAGGGCCCACCCGACCTGCCCTCCCACCTGCCGTGTCCAGCCACACTTGACTCCATTGGGAACGCTGAACACACGTCCTTCCATGGCAGCCTTCCAGGGGCAGCCTGGGCTGTTTTTAAGCCGGCCGCCGGGTTACCATTGGACCCGGCAGCTAACAGGCCCCCATCCCCACCACCACCCACCCCTCCCCGGCCAGTGCGGAGCTGGGATTCACGCCGTGCCCACCCGATGACCTCAAAATCCTGCCCAATGTTCCCACCCAGCTGATCAACTCTATCAACAATAGTAGCAACTCGAGCGCCCTTACAACACACTTTGACCAAAATTTTGGCCATTGCCTTAATATCTCCTCTAGTGTAAAATTTTGCTTTATAACGCTTCTGCGAAGTTCCTTGGGACACCATTAGATGAAAAGCGCTATGCAAATGCAAGTTGTTGTTATTGAAAGAGGATGCAAAAGCAGAAAACAGCTCCATTCCTCTGACTAAAATCTCTTCTAAAATACAAAGAATCACCCAGAGCCTTGTGAGAAATTTTTAATCTAAACTACTTGACAAAAATATTTTTGGAGCAGCTTTTTGAAGGAGAGAATATAAAGTAAATTTAAAAAGCAGAACGTAACTCAGTGGTTCAGTCAGGAAATTCACTGTTGTATGTGTAGCACGGGGCCAAGCTGACCAGGAAATCCCAAATCCCAACTCTATGCAGCTTTAGTTTATTCCAGTTGACTCCACAATAGGGGTGGAGTTACTCTGCCTTCTTGAATTAGCAATGGGAGAAAACTCAGCCAGCTTTCCGAGTCTATCTTGCTATCCAATGGCTCTTGCTGGACGGTGTGCATATGGATGATCTTCTCAGCATGCTGGCACTCTCCATCTGGGGCCATGTGTAAAGAAAAGCCAGCTGGGCTGGGTCCCAGAGTCCCTAGCATAGAATTTTACAGCATGAAAACCACCGAGCCCAACTTGCCTGTGCTGGCTTTTTGGAGGAGCTATCCAATCAGTCCCACTCCCCCATGCTCTTCCCTCATAGTCCTACAAATGTTTCTCCATCGAGCTTAAATCCAATTTTCTTTAGAATTGAATCTTGAATCTGCTTCCACCACCCTCTCAGGCAGTGCATTCCAAATCATCATAACTGGCTGAGTAAATAAAATTTACCTCATCTCCCCGCAACCCCCCCTGCCAACTCCACCACCCCCCCACCCCCGCCGTTCTTTTGCAAATTGTTTTAAATCCATGCTCTCTGGTCACTGACCCTCCTGCCTGCAGAAACATTGTCTCCTGATCTCCTCAATCAAAATCTTTCATCATTTGGAACACCTCTCTTCTATTCTAAGGAGAACAATGGGCTCTCTGAATGGGTATCCTGGCAGGTATCGGTACAGCCTTTGGAGAAGAGGCACAGACCTCAGTAAAAACAACAACCTGCTCATAAATAGGCACAATCGCCATCAGGATACACATGCTGCAACCACAGCCCCATGCATTCACACAAGTCAATTGGAATATTTGACAATGAATTTAAATGACAAATTCACAAACCTTGGCAAAGCTGGAATCCCCTAAAATAATTCAGCCTCTCCCCTGGAGCCTGACTAGGCTTACTGTCAATGATAAGTTTGCAAAAAAAGTTGCACCATCTTCACTACTGTTTCTCTCTTCCTCCACTTCCCTTTCCTGCAATGCCCTTTTCTATTTGTTACCCTCTCTTGCTCTTGAATTTTGGTTTCTCTCTCTTCCTTTACATTTGTCTGCTCCACTCCTTCACCTCTTTTTCTCATTCATCCTTCCATTTTTAATTTGTGTATTCTCTTCTTCCAATCGGTGCCTATGTTTGTCTCCGTTGTCTCTATGTTAGTCTCACTCCTTCATTCATTTCTGCCTCTCCTCTTGCTTTTCACTTTCTGTCTTCCTTCTCTTTCTTATGGCTCTCTCTCTCTCTACTTTTTTTTGCCTCAGCTTCAGGTTTATTCGCTTCACAAGGCAGTAAGTTAGCTCTTCCAGTGGGGAGAGAGCAGAAGCCGCAACATGAGGCGGATCGGGTGAAAGAGCCTGGGGAAGGAGGGGCCCAACGTTTTTTTGTGGGGCCTGAAGGAATATTGCGCCACACGAAAAGTGACGTGAAAATTAGCCTTTCAGGCCTCCTCTGGCGCCAACATTTCTTCTCTCTAGGTATGAGAGGCAGGAGAGCCACAATGGTGGCTCCGTGCAGTTAACATAGCAGTCGGGCCATAGTGACGTAACCAGAACCCAATCTTTAGAGGAGTGCCCCATGGGTTTCCGACATGTGTCTGTCTTGCCTGCTCAGGAAAGAGGTCAAAATTATACCTGCAGGATTGATGGCGAGCGAGTCTCCTGGGTGATTTTTAACTGTCTACCCAGCGGGGTTCTGCCAGACAAGCAAGGTTAGCAAATTGCCCCTTAAGAACCTATTTTTAAAATTAAAGTTCAATTTTTCCAACTAATTCTCTCCAGCAATCACTGCAGCCCGAGCCACTGCCTGATGTCCTGCTCCTCTCTGGTTTTGGGGTTGGTTAAAGTTTAGCAATCCTGTCTTAAATGTCAACTTTCCCCTCTTCTGTCATCAATACATTTCAATCCTAATTCTGCGGGATTCACTCTGAAATATATTCCAGCCCAAAAGCGAACAAAGCAATGATGCAATCATAACGAGTGATCCTGCGTGCTTTTTAAGTCATTTTTTTTTTTAATTAAGTAAACTACCATTTGTCTATGCAAATATTGTGCTTTCATTGTTGAATTTTGGCAGATAATGAATGATGTGGAATGGAAATGATACTTTTGTGCACCATGTAGAAATCTATCAGCCTAGCCTGGATGCCATGGAAACTAGCTGAGGGCTTGGTGGGAGTATGATTCACACTAGACCAGAACCTGGACATTCCTCGATGTATTTTCAAAGTGATTGTTTTCACTGCGAGTCAAAGCAAATGCATTAAAGGTCACTTAGATGTGAAAACCCTATTATCCCTAATCTGCTGCCAGTTTTAGGAGAGACCTTCTCCACAACTGTAGCCTAGCCAAGCATGAAGAAAAAATAATTTTAACCGATCTCTTTCGTATCCTCCATCAGGAGAAAGCTTTTGTAGCTAGGGGGAGAGAAAAAAAAACTGGGTACAATGGAAGTGGTTGAAGATAAGGATCTGCATAGGTAATGCGGGAACAGCTATAAAATGCAATTTTTCTCCATTCTCTCTGGCAATGACCCCAGTTTGTCTCCTCGATGTTGAAATGATGGATAACCATTTTATTGCATATAATTGGAGGGGCTTCAGAGAAGAAATCTGATTAATTTGGCCTATAAATAATGTATCATTGTAACAGTCTCTGCATTTGCACCAGTCCTTGGTTTGTAGGCTAATTTTGTTACTTTTAAGCTTAATTTGTACCCTCCCCCACCATCACTATCACTAAGGTCACGTGTGGACTAGCTGTGCAGACTGGTTAGTTTAGTGTCTAGCAGGTTACGACAAGCAAGGGAAGAGAAATGTGCCGATTAATACTGTTAGTGACAGATGCCCTTCAAGCTAACTGGTGGTGAAATCAGACATTGTTTTACCTGTTTCTCAGGTGCAAACAGGGCTGATATTCAGGCATCCTTGGAGGCTGCCTGAAGCTGGCGTAGGACCCCTTGCTTATGCTAACAAGGGGCCAACACCTGTTTAAAGTCCATTCCTCACAGTTGCTCAAAAACAGGGCGGAATGTGCGTTGGGTTTTCCAGTTCCTTCTGCTGATTAACCAGTTAGCTGTTGGAGGTAGGCTTGCCGACCATGATAAAGTGTATTCCTGGAGGTTCCATCACATGACTTTCCCCCACGCTCCAACCATTAGTCGGCCAACACATCCATCCTTGTGGTGCACTGCCTTCCTATGCCAATAGGAAAGCAAAAAGATTCATTACCCAACTGGATGATGCTTGACTGTCAGCCAAACAGTGTTTTTTTCTCCCCATTTTCAATATTTTTATAACTGCTAAAGACAAATGTTCAAAGAAAATGACAAAAAAATTTAGTTTAACGTCCCAACTCTTCTCCAGGGTTATACACAGCAGTGTCCTCAGGCGGAATTATACGGCCCCGGTGTGGTTGGGGGAGTGGTGGCTTCGGTAAATATGGCAAGCCGTTCAAAAGTCCTTTGACTTCAGCGGGACCAGAAAATCCCGCCCCTGGAAATGGGTCTTCACTTCCCGGAGACTCCAGGCCAATCCTGGAGGCTTGACAACCCTAGTTGGTAGCTCCCAACAGAACCGTAGCTTTTAGACTGATATGGCCTTGGAGGAAGAGGAGTGCTCCTCCTAACTCCACAACAGCACTGCATGAATGCTGCTGACCTGAGATCGGCCCTCTTCCACTTGCCCAGGACCTACCTGAAGGCCACTGCTGGCATTGCAGCTGTCCATTGAAGTCTAAAGGGAACTGGAAGCCTGTCTTATTGGCATTTGCAGCAAGCCAGAATATTTAGATGAGACCAGGAGCCTAATTTTGAACAAGCAAGCAGCCGATGGTTCAGGATCTGAGATTGCCCCCTCCCCCCAACCCCCCCACCACCCCCCGGCAATCTCATGCCCCAACAAAGGCCATAACTAATTTCCCCTCCTGTTGTTGTAATTCTGGGAGGGCCCCTGATGGCTCAGTGGAGATATGGACCACATGGTGTGGTATTGAGCAGTGCAAGTTTGATAATGTTCCAGGTCTGATTACTGTACTATACTAAGCTAACTTAGGTGCAGCAGTGGCAGTGATCTTAGCACCAGAGCCCTCAGTATTTGAAGGCAAAATTGACCGTGTTTCCGACACTTGATGGCTATCTAATGATCTCTGCTGGAAGTGTGGGTAACGTGGGTGTAAACAGTAAATGAGGACAGAATTGCACCTCTTGGTCAAGTAGTTTACTGACGCACATCAGCACACCTCACGGGTGAATAACCCCACCAGGATAAGGGATTGCAGATCATCCAGTGCCTGTGACACTGGACTCCAGCACAGAGCTGACAAACCAAGGGAGAAGGGGGGATAATGTGGTGGGAGAAGAGAGAACAGAACATGGATGGTTTGATAATTAGGAGGCTAGGGCCTTGCTTGAATTAATTGTGCACAATGCCATGAATATCCGAGATGGATGGTTTTCAGGAACTGTGTCACACCAAGCCATGGCTGAGTGAGTGATATTCTAACCTGACAGCTCTGGAATTCCACTTAGGCTCAAGATCATTTGCATTAGGGTGAATGTTTGCTCCATAATGGAGATGCATGGGCTCTTGTCTTGTTTAACAGATGCTGGATGAGTAAGGAATGTGACAAGAGGTCATGGACAATTTTCTACCCCAAATGACAATTTATCAAGGGTGTGTGCCTGATTTCACAATCACTCTTTAAATACATTCATGTTTCAACTTCCTTCCTTTTGCGTTCTATGAATGTTATGTCATACATATTGTGAAGTATTGCTTATTCTAGTCCTTCCTTTCTGATGTCTGTGGTAAAATCCAATCGTTTTTATTGAGAATTGGGACTAATGGGCCAAGTCTCAGGTTACAGGACACCTCAAAGATTCGAAAGGATAGAAAAGTGCTCAAGCCAGATTAAGAAGCAGTGACTAGTTAACATGAGCTTCGATTTCAAAATTCTGAAAGTTATATGAGGAAAAGACTGAGAAGTTAGGCGATTGTTTTATCCAAGTCTTGGTGGTAGCACAGCTGTGTGGATCCCCAAGTGCACAGAGCAGATGAGGTCAGAGGAGGTCTGTTTCTTTCATGCTTCTTTTGGGTAGCCAGGGTATCCCCTTGGAGATGTAAGGTACCCCTGTAGAATTATATTGTAGTTTGCATTTAGTGGCCCAGAAGTGTCAGGAACTTAACTCCCACTGTATTCTCATGACCCAAGGGAGTGGGAGAGTGGTCTTCCAGGGCAATGTTTCCTTGCCCCCACTGATCCAGGTGTAAGGAAGAAATTAGTGTGCATAGTACTTCATCTGGGGGAGCATAGACGATGGGCATGGCACCCTCTCACATAGAGGCAATAGAAGCCAGTCAAAGTGAGCAGCCAGAGCCCAGAGGAAGGGCAAAAGTTCAGGAAGACGAGGCAGCAGCATAAGCAGCAAGAAGAAGAAGGAGGAGGAGGAGAGGGAGGACATCCAGGTTCTACCCTGTGGAGAAGGTGTACAGACCGAGGACATCAAACCTCAACATGATGGGAAACCAGTGCCAAAGAAGATTCAGACTGAGCCGTGATGTTGTGACAGGCATTTGTCACATGGTGCAGCAGCAACTGGAGCCACAATCCATCGAGCCCCCCCATGCCCTGTCAGTGGCTGTAACTGTTACACTGAACTTCTATGCCTCAGCCTCTCTCCAGGCCTCAGCAGGAGACCTAGCTGGTATATCCTAGTCAACAGCATGTAGATGCTTTAAGGAAGTGACTGATTCCCTGTTTGCCCATATGCGGGAATACATTAATTTCCCAATGGAGTTTGAGTCTCAGACTTGGAGAGCCACAACCTGTGCTCCAATTGCAGGCTTCCCTCAGGTGCAGGGCATCATTGACTGCACTCATGTCACAATAAAGGCCTCAACTCAGCATGTGGACACCTTCCTGAACTGCAGGTCAACTCACTCGATCAACGTCCATGTGATTTGTGAAAACTTCCTCTTTCCTCAAGTGTGTGCAAGATTCCCGGGGCCAATTTCCACTAAGGAATTCACTTTCCAATCTATTTCAGCCTCCTACGCAGATCTGAGGATGGATCCTAGGGGACAAGGACTACCCCCTAAGAACATGGCTAATGTCCTCCTTTAGGAACCTACAATCGGAGGCAGAGCGAATCTGCAACTGCAGCCACGTCATCACCAGGAGCACCATCAAGCTGGCCATTAACCTTTTAAAGTTGAGATTCCAATGCTTCAATCACTGAGGTGGGACTCTCCAATTTGTCCCAGCGTGGGGTTCAAAAATAGTTGTTGTGTGCTACATGCTGCACAACATTGCACAGCAGAGGGGCCTCCAGCTAGATGACGATGAGGGCATAGGCAGAGTTCTAACCTCTGAGGAGGAAGATAATGAGGAAGAGGAGCAGGAGGAGGAGAAGGGAGGAGGAAGCCTACATACCTTCAGGCCATTCCAAAACAGATGAGGATGATGAGCCTGCCAATGGCGGAGCAGCAGGGAGGCATGGACATGTATGCAGGGCTGATCACGTGCAGGAGGGGATCCTTGCCAGACAAGTCCTTGTTCAGAATAGATTTTCATCAGGTCCTCCAAAATAACAACTACCACCAGGCAGTCCCTGGTAACATACCTCCACATACAGATCCTTCAACCTTGATGCCACAGTCTTTCAAACGGCTGACCATCCCTCACAATGAGCAATGTAACATCAATGGGTTTTATTGAGTCACATTCAAACTGCAGCTACGCTCTCCATCGTAAACATGTTTGTAAGCATCTTTCAAACACACATGGTAAGATGTCCCTTTCATCCTGGTCCCCTCACATGAATGCCATCGACTGTGAATGAGGCACCCAACTCAGCTTGCCACCAACTTGACCAGCATCCAGCCATGCCCACAATGCAGATAATGACACAACTGAAGATGTAAAGCCCTACTCATGCTGACACGAGTGTACATTGCATCATTCATGCAGATATGGCATCTCGCGCATGATGATTAGACAGCTATGCTACCTCTTCTGGCCAAAGGCCCTGGTTAAGAACTGGGCACCACATGCACCAGTCCTGGCTTAAACCTACCTCTGCAAACCATACAAACCACATCTTGTAACAACAAGAATGACATTGTAGCCATTGTAGTGGTGGCAGCAGACAACTTGTATTAACTGGACAACACGTGGCCTACCGAGCTGCACTGCCCACACCAAGGCCAAAGTGCAACACTACAGTGCGGATGAATGTCTACCAGCCAGCACTCATGCTTCAGATGTACTGGGATCATTAAGCCTCCCTTAATGTCATGCTTAGATGGAAACTGAAAGATACAAGAAGCATCTTGATGTTTGACCGTTTGACCTCTGGAGTCTTATGTGATACAACAGGGAAGGAAGAATCTCTCATATGCCTCACCCATCAGGCCACATCATTGCTCCTGGTGAAGCCACGTCAAGATGCAGCTCAGCATGTCGCCCTCAATGTTACTGGTAAGAAGCAACCTCACATTTTTATCATTCCTTTTAAGCTCTCCATCACACACACACAGGCAGGCTGCTCACTTATCTGCCTAGGGCAATGAGGAACATGGGCTGACCTCATTATGCTGGCACTTGTTAGGGACCTCCCTCAGACTGTGGCCTCTCCATCTCTGCATGGGCGTCGTGGCCGTTGGCACCTGTGAAGCTGACAAGGGCACAGGCGCAGGGGCCAGGGAGGTGGAGGAAGACGAGGGTGCTGAGGAGCTCCTCAGCACCTTCACTCTCTTCAGTTACCCCCACAACTCTGGATTGACCTTCAGGTGGGGTTGATGGGGCTGGCTGCTAAGTGTGTAGCAGTTGCCCATTCCAACAACTACTGGGCCAACAGCGCAACCATGCTGTTAGGGGTACGCAGCTCCTCAGGTATTGCATGGTTGTCACCGTTCACACACTGAATGGACTGATCAAGGCTCCTGAGGGAGGCTTGCACCCTGTCCTAGGTAGAATGCTGCTCTTGCATCCACTCCGAGTGTTGCTGCATGTGTCTCTCCATTGGCCAATCTCTCATGGTCAGAGCTCATGCAATTAAGCCCCAGGGACAACGTGGAGCTCATCATGGTGATGGACTCCTGCATCCATAGTCCTAGAGCTCCCACTGCCTCAGAGAATTAGACAAATACTCTGCCCCTTCTCCAAGGGGGACTGTGTACAGATATCTCTGACTCTGACACCTGCACTCTGGCATGGTGGCTATCACCCTGTGCCACTGACTATACAAGTGCTACATCCCTCGGGTTTTCCTGAATTTGAGTTGGCAGAGTGTGAGATAGCATGGTGTGATGCTACCTCCTCGGACATCTCTTCCTCCTCTTGATACCCGAGGGATGATATGGACCCAGGGGAAGAGCCAGCAGAGCTGGGACCTCCATAAGACACAAAATGAGATATTTACGTAGAGCCCTTCTCATAGTGAAAACACGCCCTGATGCATGCCACTGCCTTGACCATGCTTCCGCTGCCTGCATGACTCAACCCCATTGTTGCACTCCCTCTCGTGCCAATGTCCCATTGTGTTTAGCGAAGTGACATCGTGACTGCCACCATTACCACCATTTGCCAAGGCAATCTTAACACCTCCTTTATTACCTGCTCCTGGAGACTCACAATCCCCAATATCTGGTAACTCCAGCACCCAAGCAATTTCCAGGGCCATCTGCTCTCCCGCCACAAGCCTGGGCCATCTCTCTTGCATTCTCAGCCCTTTTGTTTGGTAACCACAACATGAATTTATGTCATCCTCATATATAGCGAAGCAGAGGTATTGCTCTTCAATGTGTCTGTGCATCATATTGCCTATTCACATCTGTTTTGTGCACAGTTAAATGAGCTGCTTACACATTCCTCTGCTTCAGCATTGAGGATTGTATGTGCCAGATCTCGCACTTTATCTGCAGCATGCAAATGTGACCCCTCCACCATTTGTGTCAATGAGCCAAGCCACTCACCTTGCCAGAACACAAAAGGGTCACTGAACCTTTTGTGGCACTGGGTCCAAGGGGCAGAATTTTCCCATTGGCGTGTGGGAGCTGGCCCCGCACATCCACGTGTAAAATGATATGCGATGATGTCAGGCGAGCGTCCCGATGTCACTGTGCGCCATCGCGATATGTTGTTGGGCGGGTGCGCGATGATATCCAATGCGTGCCCACCATTAATTAACGGGCACTTAAAGCCCTTGACTCACTAATTGACGCTGACTTTTTGGCGCCCGTGCAATCTTCAGGTTGGCGCACGGGCGCAACAGACAGGCAGGTAGGACACATTTGTATAAACATCGTCCACGGGCGGGATTAGAGGGCTCAGTGGGGTCGTGAGTGTGCTCTCTTAAGTATTGATTTTTCAAAGTTATTGAAACTTGCCTGTGTGATCTGCAATACTTCAAAACGCATACCAGCTGCTTTGTCTGGACTCTTAACCTTCAGGTCAGCACTCTGCAGTGAGGAATCTATTTTGGGCCTGCAGATTTCAGGAAACCTTCCCAGAGCCTGGGAATGGGAGCTGCACTGTCCGCTGGAGGCACCTCCCCTGAGGAGGAAGGGAGGGCTAGAAGGGGGAGGAGGCCAGGGGTGCACATTCAGCCTCCAGGGGAGCCACCTTTGGGAGGAAAGGCACAGGCACAAGGGGCGCAGGGCCAAGAGGTAGTCCAAGGTGGAAGGAGCCGCAGATGACGCCACTATCCTGCTGCCAGGGTTTACAGGTGGCGAAGCAGCTACCTCAATATGTCTGAGGTGCAGTGCCGAAGGAGGCTCCGTCTCTCAAGGGAGACAGTCAACTCTATCTATCAGATGATTGGCCTTGAGATCCCCGCTAACTGTGTGGGTGGACACCCCTTGCCAGTGGCTCTGAAGGTCACAGCTGCCCTCAACTTCTATGCCTCTGGCTCTTTCCGGGGTTAGTGGGTGATCTTTGCGGTGTCTCCCAATCAGCTGTCCGCACTTGTGTCAAGCAGGTTACAGACGCTCTGTTCAGGTGTGCATTGACCTTCATCCACTACTGTTGGGACCAGGCAAGCCAGACACAGTGAGCCAGAGGCTTTGCTGCCATTGCTGGCTTCCCCCGTGTCCAGGGTGCTATAGACTGTACACATGTGGCCATCAAGGCGCCAGCAGGTGAGCTCGATGCCTTTGTCAACAGGAAGGGCTTCCACTCCATGAACGTGCAGATAGTGTGTGATCACAGGATGCAGATTCTACAAGTCTGTGCAAGGTACCCAGGCAGCTCCCACGACACCTACATCCTCAGACACTCCCAGGTGCTGAGGCTCTTCAGCCCGACTAGATGGATGGCTGCTGGGTGACAAGGGCTATCCCCTCAGAAGGTGGCTCATGACACCTCTCCGCCATCCAAGAACAGAAGCTGAGTAGCGGTACAATAGGAGTCAGGGCACCACAAAGGCTGAGGTGGAGAGAACCATCGGTCTTGTGGACTGCTCAGGGGGTGCACTCCAATTCCCCTCAGATCGTGTGTCTGTGGAAGTGGTTACATGCTGCGCTGTCCACAATCTTGCGTAGGGGGGATGCAGTGGATGATGAAGGCGTCGATGCAGTGTCTGCGGCTGCACATGAGTCCAGCAGTGAGTCCGAGGATGAGCACGCACAGGGAAATGCTGAGGGGGTAGATGCTGACCCGGGCATACTCCAGGGAGGCAGGGACACCCGGGAGGCTTTAATCCAACAAATCTTCAGCTAGCACACCACATGTGGGCCTCCAGGATAAGCCTGGGCTGTAGGCTCCATAATCGATACCTAAGTGCCAAATCTGCCTGAGTAGGAACAGTAACTAAGGGCCTTGTTAATAAAGCTGGATTGTCCCACAAAGCACTCCTAACATTTCTGGAACCCATACACATGCAGAATAAAAGAGGCACCCTCACCCATGGTCACGTGCCTGAATTTAATATCACAAGCAAAGAAACTTAAACCAAAAAAAGGAGAATGGTGTTCCAATTCAAAGCAAATCATAAAGACCTCATGTCCAGCCAACACAAAAGCACCTGTGATAAACCCATGGTGTGCCTAAGGTGCCTTATGTTTACATTTTCGGGTGCTACGTCTTGGTGCTGCCCTATCGCTGGGAGTGGCATCTGAGCCAGCCTGCTCACTCTGCTGTCCTGTTGGCCTCAATGACCTTGGCGGTCGTCCTCTGGCCTGTGGAGCATGTGCTGGCCCCGCCTGGGAGGGAGCTGCCAGTTCCACAGCTGGCATCTCCCCAGTCATCGCATCCTCACCGGATGCCACGGTCACTGGGAGAGGGGCAGAGGAGCTGCTGCCCTCACCCAGAGAGCCCTGTGAGGTGCCCGCAGAGATGACAGGCAGCTGCTGCGCCGATGTAAGGTTGCTTCGGACCTCCCTGCTCACCATGGATGGACGGGCACCGAGCTGGGAAACTTGGTGCCCAGACCATTTCCCACACTGGCACTGACCAGCTTGCTGGCCAGAGCACATCCCCAGGAAGCCATGATGGGTCTCCTGGAGGGGCCTCTCCACGAGAGTCGTCACTCTCTCCAAGGAGGTCACATGGCACTCGGACATGTGGCTCATTGCTTTGGCGATTGTCCGCGTAGACTCCTCCACCATGGACATCAAGCCAAGCATAGCCTCATGTATCTCCCCCAGATGCTCCCGCACACCCGGCCGCATTCCCTGCATCATCGCGGACGACTCCAGAGGCACATCACCAGGCACCGACTGAGCATGTGTCTGGTCCCCTGCAGTCCTCTGACTCCTGGTGCCATGGGCACTCTCTGTCTCTGCCAGCTCCTCCAGCGACTGTGAAGTGCCCTCACTACTGTGCCCTGGGACACTAGCTGATGTTCTAATTCCCACCAAGGTGCTAGTATCTGCGCTGGTGCCTGCCCGGCAGAGATGGTGTGACGCTGGTGAGACTTCAGGGCCCTCAGGTCTGAGAGGCTCCTCCTCCCGGCCCTGCTCCGCTGATGCTGAAAGGAAGAACAAGGACATTGGATCAGTTAACGTGGAGACAATGACAAAGTGCATCCCTGTCCCCCGGATCATTATCCGCTCATCCTTCCATAAGCAATGCTGAAGCCATGTTGCAAACTTCACTCACTGAACATTCAGCACTGCCATGGCTGTTGGGAGAACAATGCTGACCTCACTGCTGGGCAAACATACCTGTCTGTGGCACCCCAGCCTCACCGACACCGGTGGACCTGGGCACATGGCGCCTCTCCAAATCTAGGGCCTCCTGCTCGAGCAGACTGAGAATCACTAACTGCGCCGGGCCACCGCCAGTCCTTACCCGCTCTGCCGTGTTATGAGCATTCTTCTCCTGAAAAGGATAGAAGAGCATTGATTAGTGAAAATTGCACATGGACTCTCTCCGCGGACGGCCCACCCCAACCAGGCTGGGACATATCAGGGCTCCAGAGCCTCCTCACCCCACTGCTGCCGAACACTCTCACAAAGATGCTAGGCCTGTTCCCCCCTCTCCCACACCATTCTTGGCCACATGCTACCTGCATCACATTAGACACCACATGGTTTATCCTTCCACAGCAAGGAGGCGCAAGCACGTGGAGTGCAGAGGGCAGCAGATGGTTCGTTGCCATGCTACCTTGAAGCTCCCCTCCCAGCATCTCATCACCCTGACTTGGACATGCCCTGGAGTTCCAGCACTGAGCCTAGGTGCAGCTCCTCCAGGTTACCCCCAAACTAGTCATGTGGGTCTCAGTGTACCACATGTTGCGGGTGCAGAACCCATCTCTTCACCACCCTCTCAGGGTGACCTCGGCACGGGCAATATCTGCTGGCCCATCCAGCAAAGGGCACATGCCGTCAATGATCCAATGCCGTCACTACACTCAGACTTGGTTGAGGGGGGTGGTGGGGCAACAGGGTGGAAAACCGACCTGCTGGGTTAAGTGACCAATGCCAACATTGTCCTCACCCTTCCAGATTGCAAGAAGTTGTTGAAGCGCTTGCGACACTAGATCCAGGTGCGCCGCACCACGTCACGGGATCTCACCACCTCCACCACCTCCTCCCAGGCACATTTTGTCATGTGGGGGGGCCCCCTCCTCCTGTCCTGGAGAACCAGTGCCTCCCAACATGCTGCCACCTCCTCAAGGAGGGCAGCAAGGCAATCATCGGAAAAACGAGGGGCCTGCCTCGATGGCCTATCCTCCAGCTTGGCCTGCCCCGATGGGCTACCCTCCGGCCTGGCCTGCCCCGATGGTCTACCCTCCGGCCTGGCCTGCCCCGATGGCCTATCCTCCAGCTTGGCCTGCCCCAATGACCTACCCTCCAGCCTGGCCTGCCCCGATGGCCTATCCTCCAGCTTGGCCTGCCCCAATGACCTACCCTCCAGCCTGGCCTGCCCTGATGCCCTATCCTCCAGCTTGGCCTGCCCTGATGGCCTACCCTCTGGTCTGGCCTGCCCCGATGGCCTATCCTCTGGTCTGGCCTGCCCCGATGGCCTATCCTCCGGCCTGGCCTGCCCCGCTGGTTTATCCTCCAGCCTGACCTGCCCCGGTGGCCTACCCTCCGGACTTGCGTCACCTCCATTTCCCCTCTGCAGAGCCCTTTGCCCAGCCTTTGCGAGCAGCCTTTCCAAGGCTGCCAGGCCATCTTTTATACAGGCCGCCGGGTCGCCATTAGATCTGCGGGCTGAGCGCGCCCACCGCCGCCCACTCACTCCCGCTACGCATGGGAGTCGTGAAGTATGCTGGGCGGGTCTTAATTGGCCCGCCCGCATAAAATGGCGGCGCAGACCCGATCGCGAGCAGCTCCCACTCCGCCCCCCCCCACTGCCATCCAGAAAATTCTGCCCATGATCTCCTATGGCTCCCGGTGACGCTCACCACCACCTCAATCCGATCCCATGCCTTCTTGGTCATGGCTGGTGGTATGCAATGGCCAGCTGGGTAGATGATGTCTCTTCACCTTTGCACCTCCTCTACCAGAACCTCTCAGACAGAAAAGTGTGGGGCAACTGGCCCCACCCCTTCAGATATGGCTGATCCATGTGACATTTTATGAATTAATGAGAAACTCAGAATACATTGCTGTTATTCACTTTTGTGTTCTTACATGAACTAACCATTCGCATCATCTCATCTATGAATACTCTTAACAGTATGGTTGAGAGATGCGCTCTGCACATACGCTTGATGCCGCGTATCTGGCATCTGTCATTCCAAGGTGACATGCTGTGCTCAGCAACAACTGACAGGCCTACTGGCTTACTCCATCCTATTCAGAATGGAATGTCACTACACTGTGTGAATATGAGGGATCTGGTCAAGGGTCTACGATGTGAGTGCATCCTGAGAGACGAGTGGCAATAGGACAAGTGGATGCGATAAAGGGCATGGCAATGTTGTTCATTTATCCACTGAGTCTAACCAGTTGACTGAATCACTGCATATTATCTGCATCAAGAAGTGGTGCCAAGACAATGCCATCTCCATGGCTGTGCCTTGCGAATCCATTCAGTGGTTTAGTTCAGCACACTTTTGACTAAGATGCATCAGTGACAATTCTCCCGTAGGGGCAGCCCATGATGGGCCATCCATTCTATCTAACAGTTGGACAACATTTACACCTTTGACACTCACCTGTGTTACGACCGGTCCTTGGGCAAGGTCCCTAATTTGTTATCTTCCTGAATGGAACCCCAATTTTGATATGCTCCCAGGTGAGGAGCAATGAGCTGGCTCCACTGCTTTATTCAACCCCATCGGCTGGTTTCAACAAAGTTAATTTAATAGTGATCCCTTCCCACGTGGATAACCTTTCACATTCCAAATGTATTTTTTTTTAGAAGGAGCCAATTTAACTAGGCTTTCTTGAACCAAAAAAAGAGTAAATCCATTAGTTACTAAAAACCCAAAAAAAAAATAAAAATGCAACGCACATACATCGAGATCAAAAATGAGAAATTAAGAATCCAAATAAAAGTTTAAAAATATATACGAATCAGTCTTTGGCTTGTCCATGAGATGTAGATGGCAATACATTGCTGCCATTAAGTTGAGTGATTCGGGTAAAGGTGACTTTGGCAGTTTCACAGTTGGTTTGGGGACACTTGGTTCCATGGGTTGGCTGAAGAAGCTGTCCTATTTCCTTTTGATTGTGGCTTCTGCTGAGACTTGCCTCCAGTGAAAAAAGAGAGAGACGCAGAGAGAGACTTCACCTGCAACTGTAGTGGTGGCTAGTTGGTCTTCTTGTTGCTGTCACACACACACAGCACACCAGCACAACCTGCACTGCTTCTTAACCCATTTTTCCCCGTGTATACTGTAAGGGGGGAAAAAAAAACATGTATTGCACCCAGAGTCTGCTTTCTTTCATCTCCAACCATTTTACACATTCTGAGATATAAATCAACAGGAGATAGATTTTAGGTAAAAGCAAAATACTGCGGATGCTGGAAATCTGAAACAAAAAACAGAAAATGCTGGAAAAATCAGCAGGTCTAACAGTAGCTGTGAAGAGGAAAAAACAGAGTTAACATCTCGAGTCCTTATGACTTTTCTTCGGAGAAAGGTTAACTCTTTTTTTTCTCCACAGATGCCGATGGATTTTAGGTGACTGCTGAGACATGGTAATCAGTCTGTTGTTTCCGCAACCACAGGAGATTAAAGTTCAGTCTTTTGTATCTTTCCTATCACCTTTTTAAATGTCTCTGCTTGAAGGAGGCCATGATATCTTTTCTGGTGCGACATTCCATGTTCTCGCAGGACAGGTCTGTCAGTATAATTCACAAAGGGATTTTTCCAGAAAGTGGTCACTTTACATTATCAGCCAGCTTTTGCTCAGTGTCTTTGCTTGTATTTCTTTAAAAACACACAAGTCTTTCTTAAAAAGTTCAATATGCCTGTAAGTAATCTATGGCTGTAATCGGCTTTTCATGACACCTGATAACTCAATAACATCTCCTCCAAGGTTCTGGATGCACTGCATTCTGGAAGTAACACTCGGACCGACAACTCCGAAGGGGCACCCGAACTGCGCCAGGCCCACCTCCGACCCCTCACCACTTACAAGGTCACCTGCCCCAAGTCCAATTCCAGTCCAGCAACAACCCCCCCACACCACCCCCCGAAACCAAAAATTAGACCTGCGGGCGACCATTTTTAAAAGTTGGGTTTACAGAGCTGGGAATTCCCCTGTCTCTGCGCACCCGACCCAGAGGCAAAATTCTGGGCCACTAAATCAGTGCCTGCACTCTAAGGTAGACGGAAAAGTATTGTGTCAAAAAAGAACAGGGGATTTCTCCCTGGGCACTATTTAGCTCTCAAAAAGCATCACTAGAACAGATCAACTGGTTGCTAGTTGTCAGAGCATGCTGTGTGCAATATTGCTGCTGCATTTCCAAAGTACTTCATTGGCTGTAAATTACTTTTTGACATCTAAGGCTATGAAATGTGCCAAGTAAATCAGTGGAAAAAACGCAGACATGAGATCAATTTATTCAAAACTGCTTTGATTCAGAGTATGGAACTATTTGAGCTAACATGGGTATTTGGAAGATGACTTCAGATCCAGTTTAGGTCCAATCTTTTACCAAAATCTCAATTCAATTTGCATTTGTCAAGAAGAGGAATGCCAGTGCTGGGAAGTGGAACATTTTGCATCTACTTTTATCACACAGGCCAGCATTGAACCCCTACTACACTAGTGTAGATTGTCGCCACTCCTTCGCTAACCTTATGGCATTTCTGAACCAGATTGCCAATGTTGTGTCAGTTAGGACCAATCAATGATTGTAATTTCATGTCCATTTGCAAGTGAATTGGGACTGCCCAAACTCAATTCTCAAAGGACTTTTGCAATCATCAGAGCGAGGAACCATTGATTCAATTGGGACAATAACAAACCCTTGGCCCAAAAGATGGAAAGGTGCAGTGTTAACCCCCTGTCCCACCCAATCTCCTTCAGATCCAAATGCCAATATGATCAGGGTACGGCACACATATCGAGGGGTACTTGATTAAACTGAGCTGGTCCATATTATAATGATATTGTATTGGAGGAGAACATTAGGATTACGCATTAAAGTGAATTGCAAAGTGATCCAGATTAGACCGGTTTGATCCAATTCAGGTGAGTGATGTCGAAACATAAGAAAAGAGCCAAAGAGATCCATTGTAGTAACTCAATTCCTGATTCATCCCTTTTTAAAAAGTGGAGTTGCTGCTGTTGTAGAACCCATCTTATTTTCATTCTATTAATTTCAAAAGGATATATTGGATACGTGCTATTATAGACAGGTAATCTGCTCTGCTAGGTTACTGCTCAGACAGTGAAGTTGAAAATTGAAAGTGTCAGCTGTGACTCACTCAGTATTCCTCTTGCTTTTGAATCCAAAGGTTCAAGTTCCAGTCCAGAGACTTGAGCACATAATCTAGGGTGAACTCCTCAGGACCCGATCATCTGCATCTCAGAGTGTTGAATGAAGTTGCTATATTGATAGTGAATGCATTGGTGATTGTCTTTCAAAATTCTATAGATTCTGGAATGGTCCCTGCAGATTGGAAGGTTGAAAATGTAACCCCATCGTTTAAGAAAAAAGGGAGAGAGAAGACAGGGAACTACAGACCTGTTAGCCTGACATCAGTAGTAGGGAAAATATTAGCATCTATTATAAAAGATGTGATAACTGGACACTTAGAAAATAATGATCTGATTGGGCAGAGTCAGCATTGATTTATGAAAGGGAAATCATGTATCATGTTTGGCCAACCTGATGGAGTTTTTTGAGGATGTTACTGGCAGAATAGATAAGGGAGAACCAGTGGATGTGATGTATTTGGATTTTCAGAAGGCTTTCGATAAGGACCCACACAGAAGGTTAGTGAACAAAACTAGAGCACATGGGGTTGGGGTAATATGTTGGCATGAATTGAAGTTTTATTAATGGATGGAGAACAAAGAATAGGAATTGCATCATTCTCAGGTTGGCAGGCTGTAACTAGTGGGGTACCATAAGGATCAGTACTTGGGCCCCTTCACAATCTGTATTATTGATTTGGATGTGGGGACTAAATGTAATATTTCCAAGTTAGCGGATGACATAAAACTAGGTGGGAATGTATGTTGTGGCGATGATGTAAAGAGGCTTCAAGGGGATTCGGGCAGGCTTAGCGAATGGACCAGAACATGGCAAATGGAATATAATGTGGATCCATTTTGGTAGGAGGAATGGAGGTACAGGGTATATCTTAAATGATGAGAGATTGAGAAGTGTTGATATACAAAGGGACCTGGTGTCCTTGTTCATAAGTCACTGAAAGCTAGCATCCAGGAGCAGCAAGCAATTGGGAAGACAAATGATATGTTGGCCTATATCACAAGAAGATTTGAGTGCAGGAATAAAGAGGTCTTACTTCAATTGTATAGAACCTTGGTGAGACCACGCCTGGAGTATTGTGTACAGTTTTGGTCCTCTTACCTAAGGAAGGCTATACTGGCCAGAGAGGGAGTGCAACAGAGGTTCACCAGACTAATTCTGGGATGGTGGGACTGTCCTATGAGGAGATTAGTTTAGAAGAATGAGGGGTGACCTCATTAAAACTATAAAATTTTTAAGGGGCTAGACAGGGTAGATGCAGGAAAGATATTTCCCCTGTCTGGGGGTGTCTAGAACCAGGGGGCACAGGGGCATAAGAGGCAAACAATTTAGGGCTGAGATAAGGAGGAATTTCTTCACTCAAAAGGTGGTGAATCTTTCCATTTCTCCACCCCAGAGGGCTGTGGAAGCTCAGTAATTGAGTACATTCAAGAAAGAGATGGATAGATTTCTGGATACTAATGGCATTAAGGGTTATGGGGATAGCACAGGAAAATGGCATTGAGGTGGTTGATCAGCATGATCTAGTTGAATGGCGCAGCAGGTTCAAGGGCTGAATGGCCTACACCTGGTCCTATGTCCCTACGTTCTATGTTCCAGTGCAGTACTGAAGGATTGCTGCACTGTCAGAAGTGCTGTCTTTCTGATAAGGTGTTAAACCAATGTTGTTTCTGCCCTCTCAAATGATCCCACTGTGCTCTTTGAAGAAGAGTCGGAAATTCGCCTACTGTCTTGGGCAACACTTACCCCTCAGCCCCAACACCTAAAAACAGATTATCACAGAATCACAGAATTTTAATGGCACAGAAGGAGGCCATTTGGTCCATCATGTCTGCACTGGCTCTCCAAATGAGCATTATGACTTAGTGCCATTGCCCTACCTTTTCCCCATACCATACTTTCCCCATACTTTCCCACCAAACATTGTTTCTATTCAAATAATCATCTAATTCCTTCTTGAATGCCTCAATTGAACCTGTCTCCACTACACTTCCAGGCAGTGCATTCCAGACCCAAACAACTTGTTGTGTGAAAAAGCTTTTTCTTACGCCACGTTTGCTTCCTTTGCAAATCATTTTAAAACTGTGCCCTCTTGTTCTTGACCCTCTTATGAGTGGGAACAGCTTCTCCTTATCTACTCTGTCCAGCCCCTTCATGATTTTGAACATCTCTATCAAATCTCCTCTTAGCCTTCTTCTCTCCAAGGAGAACAGTCCCAACCTCTCCAATCTATCTTCATAACTGAAGTTTCTCATCCCTGGAACCATTCTTGTAAACCTCTTCTGCACTCTCTGCAATGTGCTCTGGTTGTCTGGGTCATTTATCTGGTCTCCCTTTTCAGTTTGAGGGATCTTGCTGCCTGAAGATTGGCTGCTCCATTTCCTACATTCCAACAGTAACCGCACTTGACAAAGTACTTTGTTGGCTGTGAAACACCATGGAACTTCCTGAGGGCATGATATAAATATATGGTTTTCTCCCTTTGCTGTCGGGCCTATGTATTGGATCAGCCACCCTATCGTTAAGTACTGAAAAGTGACTATTCTAGTTCATATCTCATGGCAACGCATTAAGAAGCCACAGGACAGCGCAGGGGGCAAGAACAAGGCTGATCTCTGGTGTCCTATGAAGAACTTAACAAGCAAGGACTTGCTCTTTAATACATCAGGGCTATGAGACAAGAGGACACATGTTCAGTATTGACTTGAGCAAATGTATAGGACACCTGCCAGTCAACAGCTGGAATAGATTGCCCAGAGGTATAGCTGAGGCCAGAACTTTGAAACCATGTAGGGAACAGTTGGATGGTGTGGTGGGGAAATGCTAGAATTGGTATTCTGGAAGGATGGGATCAAATTTACTGGTGAACCATCTTCATCCGAATCTGTCCTCTGAATGTGATCACTTTGTAGATTTTAGCAGACAATTTAAATTAAATACAAGGATGTTTATTTGTACAAATGAACAATTAGTTCTGAATCAGTGTAGACATTTGCAATAACATTGGAGTGCATTAAAATGCTCCAATCAGATGCCATTAAGTTTTCTTTAGGATTCCAATCAATCTTCTCCAAGGATTCAAAAATTGCCTCCTGATTGCCAGCCTTATGGGGTGGAGACATCATGATGGCTGTGACAAGTGGACCTTATGGGAATCTGGTTAAAGGCAGTCTTTTGCATGGACTATAAGAGGAGGGAAAGCAGGTCCAGGCTGATCAAATGAGTTAACGTGAAGGGATGAGGAGCAGTGACACAGGTTAAAAAGAAGCTGTCAGAAGCTGGTGAGAAAATGATCACTATTTTCTATCCAACTTTTCTCAGCTGTACAACAGACAACTGCGTCTGAACAGACTTGAACTGTGCAGCTTAATGCGTGAAGCCAACAAAGAATGCCTCGTTATGGAGCTGCTGCAAAGCAGGTCTAATGAGGCAACTAGCTTGGCTCTGTTGATAGAGTTAACACCTCACAGTCAGAAAGTCATAGATTGAAAGCCCACTCCAGGATTGGAGCACATAACCTAGGCTAGCATTTCAGCGCAGTCCTGAAGGAGTACTGAATTATCAGAGGTGCTGTTATTCATATGAAGAATTAAGCCAAGGCTTTGTCTGCTGTTCAGATGGATGTTCAGGATTC
The DNA here is from genome assembly GCF_964194155.1 of Cetorhinus maximus. Classification (NCBI taxonomy): domain Eukaryota; kingdom Metazoa; phylum Chordata; class Chondrichthyes; order Lamniformes; family Cetorhinidae; genus Cetorhinus; species Cetorhinus maximus. The sequence goes on from NC_135897.1 coordinate 9,061,586, forward strand.
CACAGCAGTGATCAGAGGAGAGTTGGGAGCTCTCCTGGTATCCTGACCAACAATTCTCCCTCAACCAAAATCACATTAACTGGTTATTCAACCATATGTTGTCTGTGGGGCCTTCTGTGCACATTAGGGATTGTAGTGGTATAGATAACAAAGTAATTCATTGAATTGTGTCCAATTCTGAGCATCACACTTTAGGAAGGACATGAAGGCTTTAGAGATTGGTTCAGAGATGAGGGACTTTGGTTACATGGAGAGATTGGAGAAGCTGGGGTTCTTCTTAAAGAGGAGGTTGAGAGGATCAGTGATAGAAATGTTCAGAATCATGAGGGCGTCAGACAGAGCAGGTAGAGAGAATTTGTTCCCATATATCGTATAGAGATGAGCAGAATTATTTTCCCTCAGAGGGTTGTGTGACTTCAGGACTCTCTGTCACAGAAGGTGCTGGAGGTGGGGGGGTCATTGAATATTTTAAGGTGGAGGTGGATAGATTCTTGTTAGGCAAGGGAATCAAAGGTTATCAGGGATAGGAGGGAACGTGGAACTCGAAAGGTAAACAGATCAGCCATAATCTCATTGAATGGCAGAGCAGGCTCGAGGGGCCGAATGGAATTGTATAAATTTGGCTTGTATCCTCTTGAGTACAGAAGATTGAGGATCAAGGAGTTTGACATGTTAAGAGAATTTGATAGGACAGACACAGAAATTATTTCCTTCGATGGGAGAACCAAGAACAAGGGGACATCATTTTACAATTAGAGTTAAGCCATTCAGGAGCAAAATCAAGGGCACTTTTTCAGACAAAGTGGTAGAAATTTAGAACTCTCTCCCCCAAAAGGCTGTGGATGCATGACTTTCAAGACTGAGCCTAAAGGATTTTTATTGGGTAAGCTATCAATGGACATGGAGGAAAGACAGGTAAATGGAGTTGAGGTGCAGCTCAGCCATGATCTAAATGAGTGGCAGAGGAGCAGGCTTGAGGGACTGAATGGCATTGAGTGGCAGAGGAGCAGGCTTGAGGGGCTGAATGGCATTGAGTGGCAGAGGAGCAGGCTTGAGGGGCTGAATGGCATTGCGTGGCAGAGGAGCAGGCTTGAGGGGCTGAATGGCATTGAGTGGCAGAGGAGCGGGCTTGAGGGGCTGAATGGCCGATTACATGTCCTACTTTTTTAAATTCATATTCACGGGATGTGGGCATTACAGGCCGGGCCAGCATTTATTGCCCATCCCTTGTTATCCTTGAGGAGGTAGTGGTGAGCTCACTTTTTGAACCACTGCAGTCCCTGGGGTGTAGGTACACCCACAGTGCTGTTAGGAAGGGAGTTCCAGGATTTTGACCCAGGGACAGTGAAGGAATGGCGATTATAGTTCCAAGTCAGGATGGTGAATTCAACCATATCATGCAAGTTCCTCTTTCTCCTACTCTTCTAAACCAAGCAGGGCGATTTGACATTGGTGGGCTGATGATGCTTTAGCTGCTGCAACAGAATCCTGGATTGTGGCAATGGCCATCAGCAGGGTCCCTCTACCACGATACCATCAACCTGATACACCAAATCCTCTTTAAACTCCTCACATCGCTCATGCAAGATTTGCTTATCTCCATCTTTGACTACAGTGGATGTCATGACCCATGTCAAAATGATTTACACAAAATCTATTGCCACACAAAAAAAAAATTGCACATGGAAAAAATAAAGTGTCCGCTCCAGCGAGTAGCTTGGCAGTCACGTCGGAGTAGGATTTAGTGGAAAGTCTAATTCGTCTGACCGAGTTAGAAAAAGCCCCCAAAATTTATATTTTTTAAGGAGGCAGGAAGAAACAAGCAAAGAGGTGAGTGTTAATAATGATCCTGTGTTTTACAAAGAGCGGCAGTGCAGACAGCAGCCTATAGATTATGAATTAGCCGCAAAAGGACTATGCACTGGTCTGATTTATCGATTACTGACCTGTAAACTGCAAGGCAAATCCATCAATGAAATGGAGAGATACATTTGCTAGGCACATGAGCCATGCGGCAGGAGGGAGATTGTTTAGTGTATGGATCCCTTAATAATTTATTATTTTAGAATTTCTACATATTACCGGAGGTTAATCCAATTTTACCTGGGTTGTAGACCAAGGCACCCAGGCGTGAACACTAGCTGCTTGTTGAAATCTGAAAGTTTTATTCATTAGAAAATTCAACCTGCACAAATAATTGAATTCTTTCTCAGGGTCCGATTGAGGATGGGGAGGAGGTTGGGGGGAGCTTATTTCTATTTGTGTGTTAGCTGCCATTTCGGAGGTTTGGGGTGGGGGGTGGATGTTGGATCCAGCTATCAGAGACCGGTAACAAGGGTCTCCCAGAGAGAGAGAGAGAGAGTGAACTGTGTCACCCCAGTTGTGACTGAATGGCAGAGAGACCTTCAGTAGTATTCATGCCGTGAGCCAGCTTGCCTTGTGATGGTCAGCAAGTCCCAATTAACTCGGAGCTTTGCATTCTGGAGACAAGGAGCAGAACTGGAAGCCGGCAGGAGGATTCCACAGGCAAGGAAGACACAGGGGTCACTGAGGCTATTCATGTGCAGATTGTTTTGAGCTGATGCTGACCGCTGAGGTGAAAACAACCTTGAAGGTTTGATTCTAATGCTATCAACGACTCACCGTATTCCACAGAACAGGAGCAGGCCATTCGGCCCATCGCAGTGGTGATTCTTTCTGTTGGAGGGACAATTGGTTATATACAGCTTTAGGGCACCACTCCACAAGCCTTCATGAACGACGCAGCTAGTACAGTGACTGAACATGGGCACTATTGGCATCATTCCACACATACTCTAGCCATTTAGTCAACTGATCTAGCAGACACCCTTGATGATGCTGTTAATTTTATGCCCTCTATTTCCCAGACCAACAACAATAATTTACCAGTGTTTAATTAGCATGGGGAGAAGGTGGCGTAGCGGTGATGTCACTGGACTAGTAATCCACAGGCTCAGGCTAATGCCCTGGGGATAAAAGCAAAATTCTGCGGATGCTGGAAATCTAGAACAAAAACAAAAATACCTAGTTCTATTTCCTTAGTTCCGATGAAGGGTCATACGGACTCGAAACGTCAACTGTGTTCCTCTCCGCAGATGCTGTCAGACCTGCTGAGTTTTTCCAGGTATTTTTGGTTTTGTTCTAGTGCTCTGGGGACATGGGGTTCAAATGGCAGCTGGTGGAATTTAAATTGAATTAATAAGATCTGGAATTGAAAGCTAGTCTCAGTAATGGTGACCATGAAACTACCATCAATTGTGGTGAAAACCCATCTGGTTCACTAATGAGAAGGAAATCTGCCATCCTTATGTAGTCTGGCCTACACGTCACTCTGGACCCACAGCAATGTGGTTGACTTTTAACTGCCCTCTGAAATGACCCAGCAAGCCACTCAGTTCAAGGGCAATTAGGGATGGGCAACAAATGCTGGCCTTGCCAGTGATGCCCACATCCCATGAAAGAATAAAGTTAAATATATGTCAAAACCTCTCAGAATTTGAACACCTCTGTTAGATCTTCTCTTAACATTCTCTGTCCTAATGAAAGGAATCAAATTGAAGACCCCCATCCCTGTTATCATCTTAGTGATAGCACTGCACTCACTGGGCCAAATCTTCTGCCTCCAATCATTGGAGACCGGATGTAAGACTGAAGAACTGCATTGGGACACTTTCAAAATCCTAATGCATTGACCCACCTGGGAATTACCCAGGAACTTTGACCCTCTGCGAATGTCTTCGACTCTCAGATACAGTCAGAGACTTTAGACAGTTCAGATGTTCTTAGCTGGGTAGTTATCCAGGAAATGTTAGACAGGTTAAGACCTAGTCTAACTCATTGGTAATTACACAACTGACCCCCAATCAGCCCTCAGTCCCACCCAACTACCCCCCTGACCCTGACCAAACCCTCCTTGCCAACCGAACCCAACTAACGCCCTAACCCCCTGACTACTCTCCCAATACTGCCCCTAACCTGACCTGACTACCTCTCCAACCTGGCAAGACTACACCTCGACCTGACTCAACTATTACTCAACCACCGACTACACTCTCAATCTGACTTGACTACCCAGACACGACTACTACCCCTGACCAACTGACTTCCCCTCCCCCACCCGACCTGACTAGCACCCCCCAACCTCCCACCCTGACTACTCAATAACCCACCTAACCCCCAAAAACCACTTACTCACCTCGCCCTCCTCATTTACCCTATTACCCACCTCACCCACTTACCCACTTCACCCACCTCACCCACCTCATCCCCTACCCACTTACCCACTCACCCATCCACTCACCATTCACAAACACTCAAAGACGGGAGCTTCAAACTTACCAGATGGCAACTGGCAACCAAAGCGCCATGAAAAGTGGGCGTGTCCTGTCTTCCCCCAACTCTACTCCAATTTGCCAGAGTTCCCCGGTGGATGCTGCACTGCACATTTCTCTGAAAGATGGGCTCAGAAGTAGAAATGTGCAGCAGCATCTTGCCGGGGGACCCTTTGAGCGTCAGGGCAACCCAGCAAACCTTGCTGCTGCTCAAATGATCCAGACCCTTGAGCCGCCCCCTCCGAGCTCCAGGCCAGTGCATCTGGGAGGTACCCCAAAGATGCACTGGGGACACAGCACACACACCCCCCTCCCCACCATCACCCCTTGCACCCCCGGATGTTCCCAGGTAAAGATTGCACAGCAATTGCCTGGGAAGTGCAAACTTCTGATGGACAATTGCCCTGCACTGGAAATCATCCAAAAATGTGATTTAAGTTGCAAACTTCAGATGGTTCTGACTGCGTTACAGTGCTAGTTACCTAGAAAAGGTTAGAAGAAATAAAACCACTTCTAGCTTCTGGGTAATTAGTGTACAGGCCCACACCACACACCCGCCCCCCATCCCCACATGACTCCCCCGACCTCACCCTGCCGGGACTCCGACCCTCCACAGCACTCTCCCACCCCCATACTCCACCAGCTACCCTCCAGCCAACTCCCAACTCTCAACACCCCCTGGCCCGACTCCCAGCCATCCCAGGCCTGAATCTCCACACCATCCCCCAGGCCCGACCCCCAACTCCCCCCCTACAGGCCTGATTCCCGACTCCCCCCGCAACCCCTGCACCTCCCAGGCCCAACTCCTGACTTGCACCGCCTCCCCACCCCCAGGCCCAACTCCCAACTCTACTACCGGGAAAGAAGGTTGGTGTTTGCTGAGTACCTGGTGAGTATCCAGCAAGTGGTCAAGGACTACTCCATTCCTAAGGCTCAAATAGTACAGGATTTTGTGATAAGATTAATAAATATATTTTTAAAAATTAATAATTGAATAAAATAATGAAGTAATTAATTAAAGCACATAAAGAGGGCAGGACAGGTGATGAGGCTGCAGCATGTGGGAGCTCCTGGATACCAGTGTGATCCAGGGCAAACAAGTCTGCAGTAAGTGTCTGCAGCTTGAGTAGCTCAGAGTCATTGAGCTGGAGGCTAAGCTGCAGACACTGTATCACATCGGGGGTTGTAGGTGCGGGCTTGCTGCGGGGGAGAGCTACCTGGATGCTTTGTACCAGAAGGCAGTCACACCCCTTAGGATAGGTCTTCTGATTTGGAAGGTAGTCAAGGACAGGAGGTGTGACTGTATCTGAGGCAGGTAAAGGGGACCCAGTGGGCAGGAGTGCAGGAGTGTCAGTCTCTGCAATTGCCCAACAGGTTTGAGGTTCTCTCAGCTTGTTTGGCTGGGAGTGGGGGCTGCAGCGTGAATGAGCTGACTGACCACGGCACCATGGTAGAGGAACCCATTCAAGTTGGGGGAGCAAAAAGGAATGTAGTGATGGTAGGGGACAGTATAGTAAGGGGAATTGACACTGTTCTCTGTAGCAAAGACTGAGAGTCCAGAAGGCTATGTTGCCTGCCTGGTGCCAGGGTTCAGGACATTTACTCAGGGCTGGAGAGGAACTTACAGTCAGAGAAGAAGGATCGGTTATCATAGTCCATGTTGGTATCAACAGCAGAGGCAGGACAAGGAAAGTATGAGGAGTCATATAGTCAGTACGAGGAGCTTGGCACCAAATTAAGAAACAGAACCTCAAGGTAATATTCTCTGGATTATTACCTGAGCCACATACAAATTGTTATAGAGCAAACAAGATTAGAGAAATGAATGCGTGGCTCAAAGACTAGTGCGGAAGAAGTGGGTTCCTGTTCATGGGACACTGGCACCAGTACTGGGGAAAGCAGGGGCTATACCGTTGGGATGGTCTATGCCTGAATCATGCTGAGGCCGGTGTTCTGGCGAGCCACATAACTAGGGAAGTAGACAAGCCTTTAAACTAAATAATGGGGGCAAGGGATCAAATTTGGGAAGGCGTGTAAACCAAAGAGTAGAGACAAGGCAAGAGAGAAAGGTACCGATATGGGAAATTATAAACAGAACATGACAGGAAGGGACAAAGAATACAAATCTAAGAGTAAATCAGCAGATAAGGCTAGATGTTACAAAAATAATGAAAGGACAAGACTAAAGGCTATGTATCTAAATGCACGTAGCAATCAAAACAAAACAGATGAATTGATAGCATAAATAGAAATAAATAAGTACAGAGACATGGCTACCTGGATGACATAGATTGGGACCTGAATGTTGAAGGGTACCGACGTTTAGGAAGGACAGGAAGTTAGGAAAAGGTGGAGGGGTGGCTCTGTTAATTAATGATGGTATTAGCACAATAGAGAGGGATGACCTAAGTTCAAGAAACTGGGATATAGGTGTGGTTGGGGTTGAGATGAAAAATGATAAAGGCAAGAAGTTACTTGTGGTGTTGAGGCCTCCTCATTGTAACTACATGATAGGACAGGGAATAAAGAAAAAGATAATGGGAGCTTGTCAGAAAGGCACAGCAATAATCATGGGGGATATTAATTTATATATATACTGGAAAAATCAGATGGGCAAAGGTAGACAGACTGGGCTTGTTTTAGCTGGAGTTTAGAAGAGTGAGGGGTGACTTGATCGAAGTACATAAGATCCTGAACAATATTGACAAGGTGGATGTGGCAAGGATGTTTCCAGAACTAGTGGGTACTGTTTTAAAATTAGAGATTGCCCTTTTAGGAGAGAGATGAGGAGAATTTTTTTTCTCAGAGGGTTGTGTGACTTTGCAACTCTCTGCTACCGAAGGTGGTGGAGGTGGAGTCACTGAATATTTTTAAGGCAGAGTTAGATAGATTCTTGTTAGGCAAGGGAATCAAAGGTTATTGCAGGTAGATGGGAATGTGAAATTAGAAACAGAAATAGATCAGCCATGATCTTATTGAATGGCAGAGCAGGCTCAAGGTGCCGAATCACCTACTTCTGCTCCTATTTTTAATGTTCGTAAAGGTAGCGCAGATGAGGACTTCATAGAATGTTTTCGGGATTGTTTCTTAGAACAGCCCATTCTGGAGCCAACAGAGAGCAGGCTATACTAAACCTGGCATTGTGCAATGAGCTAGGATTAATTGATAGCCTCATAGTGACGGCACCCCTAGGTATCAGTGATCATAATATTGAATTTTGCATTCATTTTGAGGGAGAAAAGAGCAGATCCGAGACTAGTATTTTAAACTTAAATAAGGGCAATTATGAGGGCATGAAAACAGAGCTGGCCAAAGTGAACTAGCAAATGAGGTTAAGGCGTAGGTCAATAGAGATGCAGTGGCAGACATTTAAAGGGATATTTCAGAATACGCAGAATAGATACATTCCAATGAGAAAGAAAACTTAGAAGGTAAGGATCCACCATCCCTAACTTAAAAAGTTAAAGACAGTATCAAACTTAAAGAAAAAGCAAATAATTGCACAAAGACAGGTGGCAGGTCAGAAAATTGGACAGAATATAAAGAACAGCAAAGAATGACAAAAAGATTAATGAGGAGGGAAAAATTAGAGTGCGAGAGGAAGCCAGCTAGTAACATGAAGACGGATAGTAAGAGTTTCTACAAATATTTAAAGAAGAAAAGAATTGACAAAATGAGTGTTGGTCCTACAGAAAGTGCGTCTGGGTAATTCATAATGGAAAATAAGGAGGTGGCAGATGAATTGAAGAGGCATTTTGCATTGATCTTCACTATAGAGGATATAAGTACCATCCCAGAAATAGTTATAAATCAGGAAATGGAAGGGAGGGAGGAACTCAGGAAAATTACAATCACCAGGGAAGTGGCATTAAACAAATTGATGGAGCTGTGGGCTGACAAATCCTCAGGTCCTGATGGATTTCACCCTAGGATCTTGAAAGAAGTGGCAGGTCAGATAGTTGACATGTTGGTTTTAATGTTCCAAAATGCCCTGGTTTTTGAGAAGGTTCCATTGGATTGGAAATTAGCAAATGTAACTCCTTTATTCAAAAGGGAGGGAGACAGAAAGCAGGAAACTACAGGCCAGTTAGCCTAACATCTGTCATAGTGAAAATATTAGAAGATATTATTAAAGTTATAGCAGGACACTTAGAAAAATTCAAGGTAATCAGGCAGGGTCAACATGCTTTTGTGAAAGGGAAATCATATTTAACCAATTTATTGGAGTTATTTGAAGGAGTCACATTTGCTGTGGATAAAGGGGAACCAGTAGATGTACTGTACTTAGATTTCCAGAAGGCATTTGATAAGGTGCAACATCGGAGGTCATTGTGGAAAATAAAAGCTCATGGTGTAGGGAGCAACATATTGGCATGGATAGAAGATTGGCTAGCTAGTAGGGTCTTTTTTTGGTTGGTGGGATGTGGCAAGTGGTATGGCACAGGGATCAGTGCTGGAGCCTCAACTTTTTACAGTTAATATAAATTAATTGGATGAAGGGACAGATGTTATGGTTGCTAAATTTGCTGACACCACAAAGATAGGTAGGAAAGTAAGTTGTGAAGAGGACACAAGGAGGCTAGAAAGGGATATGCATAGGTTAAGTGTTTGGGCAAAGATCTGGCAAATGGAGTATCCAACAATTTGTTCAATGGAGTATGCCTCATCTGGCAAGGTGTCTGACAACACTTCACTGGGCAAATGTGAACTTGTCCATATGGCAGGAAAAGTAAAAAAGAAGCTTATTATCTAAATGGTGAGAGATTGCAGAGCTCTGAGATTCAGAGGGATCTGGGTGTCCTAGTGCATGAATCACAAAAGGCTAGTATGCAGGTACAGCAAATAATTAGGAAAGCTAATAGAATGTTATCATTTATTGTGAGGGGGAATTGAATAAAAAAGTAGGGAGGTTATGCTTCAGTTAAACAGGACACTTGCGTGATCAGATCTGGAGCACTGTGTACAGTATTGATCTCCTTATTTAAGAAAGATGTAAATGCATTAGAAGCAGTTCAGAGAAGGCTTACCAGACTAATACCAGGAATGGGCGGGTTGTCATATGAGGAAAGGTTGGACAGGTTAGGCTTGTATCCACTGAAATTTAGAAGAGTAAGAGGGGATTTGATTGAAACCTTTAAGATCCTGAGGGGACTTGACAGGTTGGATGCCAAGAGAATGTCTCCTCTTGTGGGAGAATCTAGAATTAGGGGTCACGATTTAAAAATAAGGAGTCGCTTATTTAAGATCGAGATGAGGAGAATTTATTTCTCTCCGAGAGTCGTGGGTCTTTGGAACTCTCCTCCTCAAAAAGCAGTGGAAGCAAATATTTTTTCAAATATTTTTAAGGCAAAGTTAGATAGATTCTTGATAAACAAGGGGGTGAAAGGTTATTGGGGTAGGGTGGAACGTGGGGTGGTGATTACAGTCAGATCAGTCATGAGCTTATTGAATAGCGGAGCAGGCTTGTGCGGCTGGGTGGCCTACTCCTGTTCCTAATTCATTTGTTCATATGAAACCCTACACCCCCACCCCCCAAAGGCTGACTCCTGACCCATTCCCACCCAGGCCCAATTCCTGACCACCGCCCCCAGGCCCAACTCCCAACCATGCCTCCCAGGCCCGACTCCCAACCTCCCCACTCCCCAAATCCTACCCACTTATCTCACACACTTACTTTCTCACTGGCTTGTCAAAGAGCTTTAAACTTGGCTGGGTCCTGAAACTTATGTGGTTTACAAAGTGGGCTCACCTTCCTGCAACAGAGCTGCTCCGGGAGCATACTGCACTACACGGACCTCACCCACCCTGAGCCGGCTGGTCGGGTGAGATAAGATCGCCTGGATTTTCAGGTAAGTAATTTCAGGCGGGGTGGCAATCCAACTCAACTGCCACTCCATTGGAAATTACAGCCCATTACCTTTTGAGGGATTGAGAACCAAATACATCTTGTACTGTTCTAAAGGATGGACAATAGCATACAGTAAGTCACCATAGCCCCTTCTATTGGCCTCAGTGGATTGGGACTGGGACTGAGTTCAGAAATAAGGGATGGCAAATCTCGGAAGCTAATGAAACATGGTGACAGTATCTATCAGTCGACCGTTAAAGCTCTGAAACAATACGAGTGCAAGGGAAACAATATTCTTGGCTATCTTTGCAATTGCTTGGGTCAGGTTTGAATACCAATCCAAAAGGCGGAAAGATTGTAAGGTTTAGTCGATTAAAACTGCCTTTGTGCCAGATGCAGACCAATTGCTGCACCATGGGTCCAGATGGGAAGCAGCTATTTGATTTCAGTGCTAGCAAAGACTCATAGCAGAAGCAGGCCATTCACCCCATCACTGCATGGTTGGAATTCTAAACCTCCTGCCCAGGAATGGGCTCGCCCATGAATGTAATCACACAGACACAAATCTCCTCTCCTGACAGGAATTGTTTAAATAAAAAGCACTCAGTGTACAGTAATCCAAGTGATGGAAGACCTCTGGCTGCAGGTGAGCTCATAAAGCACCTGACCAAGTTAGGTCGGGCCCTGACTTCTAAGTAATATTGCAACATTAGCATCAAAGTGGAAACTGCTCTGCAGCAATGCTAAACTGCAGCTTGCATTTATATGGTACTCCTAACACAGCAAAGCACTCCAAGGTGTTTCACAGAAGCAATAGTCAACAGGAGCAAGCTGCTGCAGATGCTGGAAATCTGAAATAAAAAGGGAAGATGCTGGAAATACCCAGCAGGTCAGGCAGCAACTGCGGAGAGAGAAACAGAGATAATGTTTCAGAGTCAACGAATTAAACAAAACTTGACACATACATAAGGACAGGTAAACAAAAATGTGGTCAAAGAGATAGACTTTAAGGAACATCTTAAGAAGTGGACAGAAAAGTAGAGAACTGGAGAGAATTAGGGCCTAGACACCTGAAGGTACTGCCACCAATGATGCAGCAATGAAAATTCTGGATACAAAAGAGATCAGGATTGGAGGAGCACTGTCTGGAGGGATCTCACACACTATTAGTGGAGAGGACATCAGCACTGACTGTTTCACACACACTTTAACATCACCACCACCTCGTCTATCATCCCACACAATCAGCATCATCTTCCCTTACTGGGGAGGACTCGGCACACAAAGTAGGCATGTAGGCTCCCAACCTCTCCTCCATCCCTTCTCATCACATTCCATCCACTTGTCTTCATGCAGGCCCGAGCTGGCTCACAACAGGAGGGAGAGATCCCAGACAGGAGGAGGGATGGCTGACATCCCTTCTAGGAGGAGGCAGCCACATTGGCAGGGAAGGGCAGGGATCCACTCCTGTGACAGTGGCAAGATCGACCTCCCCCAGCAACCCTGTTCAGATGAGCCCTCCATGAGTCGACCACACCCTGACATTCACAGTAAGTGACATGCAATATTGCGTTCTGCCTGCTCATGAATTAAATCTATCTTCTCTATCTTACAGGCACCAGCAGGCCCACACACAGGTCCAGTCAGCCTATCAGTCTCAGCCCCCAGCCCACTTCAGATGAGAATCCATTCGATGTAGACCCGTTCCTGCGTTCGCCTGCACCTTCCACACACCATGGTAGGTCCTAGATCTGTATTAGACTCGGAGTCACTTTCTGGGGAACACCTCACTGACACAGAGTCAGAGGCAGTGACAGCCCAGGTTTCTGGCACCCGGAGGACTGCTGGAAAACAGGCTCCTGCTGAGCCCAAGTCAAATGATGAGCCTCTGGAAACGGCCACCACCCTTCCCGTGGTGACCTGGAGGTGGCTCCGACATGCAAGTGCCTCGAGGTCACCATGGGAAGAGGGGCAGCCACCGTGGAGACCTTGGTCCAGCAGGTTCTGCTAGATTTATGTTCGGTCCTGCACTCCATCACTCTAGGCATAGGTGGGAGGATCCATCATTGGCCAGGCCAGATTGGGACAGGGCACCTTGCACTCGCTCCAGGACCGCCTTCTCCTCAAGGAGTTAGGCAGCGGCTCTCGGGCATCCAAAGGAAGAAGGACCATCAGCTGGACACCCCAGGGCTATCTACCCAGGAGACGCCAAGAGCAACCAGCTGCTCCCAATCCCCTCTGTCTGTGACTCCATCAGCTCCACAGGCTGAGGAGGGTGCACCTGCCCCACAGCAGGAGACCCAAAGCAGGCCAGGGCCCTCCAGGCCTTGGCTCTCCAGAGGATGCCCACCAAAGTCATCTCAGGCAACAGGGCATAGCAGTCAGCAGGCTGCCTCCACCTCTGCTGTGGATATCGGGGCTGCAATTAGATGTAGCAGAGGAGTTAGGATAATTAAAAAATATTGAGGCACAGGCATTCACTTACTGCATATATCATACACCTTTGTAAATACAGCTTGATTTCATGATAATTGTCTCAGCATGTGAATGCCTCTTTCATATGAATCTATGTGGTCCCTTACTGTGAGGGTGACCCAAGCACCCACTCTGTGACTGCCTTCCTTTGTGTCCTTCAGTTTCATGTGATGTTTAGCAGACTTCTGTGTCAGGCCATATCCTGAAAGTGACTGCACATTGAGATTTCATCCTTTAAGTCTTGCAACACACCATAGAATTATGTGTGCTCATGTGTCTGGAGGGTTAAAAGTAATGTTGTTTCATCAACGCTGAGCTTTGTTCATTGTGAGTATGAAAGCACATGCTCTGGAGCCATTCCGGTCTCTACAGCCATGTGCAAATTACTGTGGGCCCTGAAAGTGTCTCCTTCAGGTGGCAATGACTGCAAAATGTGCAGTTGACACAGGGTGCACACTAGTGCGCTGCCCTTCACCTCGCACACCCTATATGCAGCTTTCCAAAAATGAGGGCCTCATGAACATTGACGGTTACAGGCCCAAGGCTGAATGATGACCTTGTTTGTGATGTCACTGCTTGTAAAGGCCTTTCCGATCACTGGCATGGCGCTAAGGGACAGGAAAAATGTCCTCAGGACCCCTTGTCTGGATCTTACTCCTGCTGGAACTTGTGGCTATCAGTGTGTCATGGGCATGTCTTCTGTGTTGTGCCGCTGCAATGGCATCCTCATGTGGAGGCTGACCATCATCATTACAATTACCCCACACAGACTGAAGAAGAATCATATGGACTTTAAAGTCTCTGTCTGCAGCAACAAAAAACTTTGTTCTTTCTAGTCTGTTCCAATATTAACTGTCCCCACACACAATCTTTAATGATTGTGTACAATTACCTCAGGTTCCTGTCCTTCCAAGTCCTCCTCATCTGAGGAAATCTCAGCCTCCTCCCTGTGTACCTGTGGCACGTGATCTCCCCTTTGAAGTACCAAGTTGTGCAGGATGCAACAGACTACGATGATGCGGGACGCCCTCTCTGGACAGTACTGCAGAAGCCCACCTGTATGGTCCAGGCATCGGAAGCGCATCTTCAGGATGCCAATGGCCTGCACGATGGTGGACTTGGTCACAGAGTGTGCCATGTTGTATCTCTCCTTGGAAGAACTCTGAGGGTGACACACTAGTGTCCTGAGCCATATCTTCAGCAGTTACCCTTCATCACCCAGCAACCAACCCTATAAGCGCCGCAGCCCTTCAATTACCTGTGGCACCTGGGAGTGACTCAGGATGTATGAGTCACGGGAACCCTCAGGGTTCCTGGCACAAACATGCATTATATGCTTTTGATGATCGCGCACCAGCTGAACATTGAGTGGAATCCTTCCCAGTTAATGAAGATCAGTGGCTGCTGTCAGGGAGGTCTTAAAGCCACATGTGTGTAATCGATCGCTCCCTGCACTCTTGGGAAGCCGCAGATGACCACAAATCCCAGAAATCTAGCAGCCTAGCTAGCTTTATCCATTGTGAACTTTATATAATGATGAGTCTTACTGTAGAGGGCATCTGTCACCTCCTTTATACATTTATATGTGGAAGACTGAGCGATGCCTCATAGGCCCACAGTGGATCCCTGGAACGAACCACTTGCAAAAAATCGAGTATGATGGTAACCTTCAGGGACACTGGCAGGGGATGTCCTCCCAGTCCATGTGGTGTTAGATCCTCCCACAGAATGTGGCAGATATGAGTGACCATATCTCTTAACAAACATAGATGTGTGCAGAACTGTCTCTCACTCATCTCCAAATAGGAGGTGTCTTCAGTATAGCCTTGGCTGCGCCAGTCCCTTCCATGGGATGGGTCTGACCTCCTCAGCCTCTGGGGCACCCCTGGACCATGCACCTCAGGCCAGGGCTGTTCTCTAAGCTGGGCTAGGGAGTATAAGGCCCTTCTTCCCCTCCTCAATCTGAGCACTGTCATCAAGAAGGCAGCATTGACTGTTCTGCAATCCTCCTTCCTGCATACAGATAGATCCAACAAATTAATTATCTCACCCAACAATCACAGACTTCCTACTCCAAGCCAGAAATCAACTGTCATGCCCTTGGGCTGTGCTTGTGCTACCTGCCTTTCCCTGTTCCACCCTTGTAGCTGAGGCGCTCCCTCACAGATCCTAGGTTTCTAAGAAACCACCCCAACAACTTGATTTCTCAATCCCATATAGAATGTAAAAGGGTTGAGCACAGCCATGTAATTTTGAGGCTCACTAAAAGCACTCATACACTACCTAATTTGGATTTGAGATTACCCCTGCCTTGCAATTTTGGAAAGATTGGATACCTTGTGCCCTGTGACCCATGTCAAATGGACAATGCAGTTTGCGGGGTTTGATAGAGCCTCTTGCATAAATCCAGCAGCTGTTCTCCCTTAATGGCTGGCTGCCTCTACCTTCTCACACTCCTCTGACAGTTAAATGCTCAATGAGATCACCTCTAATGTGACCCCAATGCCTAGTGTAGTGCCATGTAAAAGTGCATCATGAGTTACTGGTTCCAACTCTTACTTTTCAATAAAGTCTTCATGAGTTCTCTCAACTGAGCCTTCATCTCCATGCTAAAATTCTAGTAAGTATGAGGTTGCCTCCTGAAAGGGCCACAGAGTCCAGCCATGAACTCCTCCTCACACTGCCTCGGTACTGGGCTGCAGATGGAATAGTCATGGAGGCTTTCATTTTTAAATCCGGATCTCAACATGGTGGTGCTGCACGCCTACTTCTAGACCAGCTTTAACCCTCCCCCTGTTCCTGTTCATGATCCTCGATCATCCTGGAACCTCCTGATATGCAGGTAGACCTCCCTCCGGTCACTCTCCAGCCTCCCCCAATAACCCTAGAGCCCATAGCAATTGTTGTGGACATTTCTGCCCTGCCCCCTGAACCCATGCCCCATGTAGGCCTCACCCCTCTCCATCTTGAGGCTTTGTGCATGATCACACACAGGGGTGCCTCCCTCACCCCGGCCTCTATGAGAGTTTCCAGTACCCCTCCCCTCTTTATTACGATTCCCCCATTTACAGGCTGCAGATGATTCCCCTGACCATGACTATTCCATCTGCAGCCCAGTACCGAGGCAGCCACTCCACGGACCACCATGTGTGAAGCACTGACCATGCCCTGCACACCATGCTGTGCACAACCACCAATGAGCAGACAGGCCTTGCCCCCTACCCCCGGCCCAGGACCATGATGTGTGTGCTGTGCACAGCCCCGTAGCATGACCTGCAAAGCCCCAGGACTGCCTATAATTTCTCACCCTGACAATGTGGTTCTCAGAGCCTCAGGACTGTCTTTAACCTGTCAACCCAACCATTTGGCCTTAGTCCCAGGACCATGACTGACTGACATTCATCCCCTTCTTTCTTTAGGACTTACCCATCCTGTGTTCCCCTTCCCCCGCCCTGCCTAGTCTTCAGTCTGTGTGCAGCCCCTCCGTCTCGTGCCCTACCTAGAACCACGCACACCCTCTCCTGAGTCTGTGTGTACACCTTCCATGCTGACCTCCAGATCCCCTACCCGCAGCCATCCCTCTGCCTGCCAACCACACCCCTCCTCCCTTGTTCCCTTCACACTCATGTTTCTGCCGATTCTCCCACCCATGTCCCGCAGCACCCAAAGTGAGCAATTCCCCCTGTGCCCCGCAGCACCCAATATGCACAGCCCTGCCTGTACCCTGCAGCACCCAGTATGCACAGCCTTGCCTGTGCCCCGCAGCACCCAGTGTGAGCAGCCCTGCCTGTGCCCTGCAGCACCCAGTATGCACAGCCCTGCCTGTGCCCCACGGCACCCAGTGCGAGCAGCCCTGCCTGTGCCCCACAGCACCCAGTGTGAGCAGCCCTGCCTGTGCCCTGAAGCACCCAGTGAGAGCAGCCCTGCCTGCACCCCACAGCACCCAGTATGTGCAGCCCTGCTTGTGCCCTGCAGCACTCAGTATGTGCAGCCCTGCCTGTGCCCCACTGCACCCAGTATGTGCAGCCCTGCCTGTGCCCTGCAGCACCCAGTATGTGCAGCCCTGCCTGTGCCCCACTGCACCCAGTATGTGCAGCCCTGCCTGTGCCCTGCAGCACCCAGTATGTGCAGCCCTGCCTGTGCCCCACTGCACCCAGTATGTGCAGCCCTGCCTGTGCCCCACTGCACCCAGTATGTGCAGCCCTGCCTGTGCCCTGCAATACCCAGTATGCACAGCCCTGCCTGTGCCCTGAAGCACCCAGTGAGAGCAGCCCTGCCTGCACCCCACTGCACCCAGTATGTGCAGCCCTGCTTGTGCCCTGCAGCGCTCAGTATGTGCAGCCCTGCCTGTGCCCCACTGCACCCAGTATGTGCAGCCCTGCCTGTGCCCTGCAGCACCCAGTATGTGCAGCCTTGCCTGTGCCCCACTGCACCCAGTATGTGCAGCCCTGCCTGTGCCCTGCAGCACCCAGTATGTGCAGCCCTGCCTGTGCCCCACTGCACCCAGTATGTGCAGCCCTGCCTGTGCCCCACTGCACCCAGTATGTGCAGCCCTGCCTGTGCCCTGCAGCACCCAGTATGTGCAGCCCTGCCTGTTCCCCACTGCACCCAGTATGTGCAGCCCTGCCTGTGCCCCACTGCACCCAGTATGTGCAGCCCTGCCTGTGCCCTGCAATACCCAGTATGCACAGCCCTGCCTGTGCCCTGCAGCACCCAGTATGCACAGCCCTGCCTGTGCCCTGCAGCACCCAGTATGCACAGCCCTGCCTGTGCCCCACAACACCCAGTATGCACAGCCCTGCCTGTGCCCCACAGCACCCAGTATGCACAGCCCTGCCTGTGCCCCGCAGCACCCAGTGCGAGCAGCCCTGCCTGTGCCCTGCAGCACCCAGTATGCACAGCCCTGCCTGTGCCCCACAGCACCCAGTATGCACAGCCCTGCCTGTGCTCCACAGCACCCAGTGCGAGCAGCCCTGCCTGTGCCCTGCAGCACCATTGTGGGCAGCCCGGCCTGCAAACCCCACCAGTCTCACCTGAGAGTGCAGGTTTAGCAGAGGAGAAGAGCCTGAGCGGCGGTAAGAGATGGCAGCAGGGCTGTTACAGGTAGGCTTACAATATTGTGCGCACAAAGAAGTCATGAGTAGAGTGAAGGTGAGCAGGAGCATGCCACTTATATCTGGTTGTGAATCAGACCGGTCTAATTTCCTGCTGGTGTGACACGTTAATCGGAGGGAGAACATGAGTAGTAATTGTGGTTTTATTTACTGTGTAATGTACCTTTAAGAATAACACTTGTTAGGCAAGATCAAATGATCTGCAGTAAACAATGTATTGGTGACAGAATTCACTGAAAAAGAGCATTTGGCAAACTTAGAAGTCCTAAAATGTTTCTTGCAAGCTGGAGTCTGTCTGAAAAAAAGGAAAAGTGCACGTTCCAAGCGAGGGGAGATAATCTATTTGGGTCACCGGGTAGATTCACAGGGCCTCCACACCTGAGGAGAAAATGAGAACCATAAGAGAGGCACCTGCACCAGAGAATGCCTCAGAGCTCAAATCATTCTGAGGATGAATAGACTGGTTTTTAATCGGTAAAGGAATCAAGGGTTGTGGGGAAAAGGCAGGAAAGTGGAGTTGAGGATTATCAGATCAGCCATGATCTTATTGAATGGTAGAGAAGACTCGATGGGCCTACGTCTGCTCCTACCTCTAATGGTCTTATGAAATGACCAACTATTATGGGCAGTTCTTACCCATTTTGTCTACAATGCTGACCCCCCCTGCATTCTCTACTCAAAAAGAATCAATGTTGGTCTTGGGAGGTGCCCCAGAAAGAAGCTTTCATGAAGGTGAAACAGTTGTCGCAATCGTCCAATCTCTTAGTACATTATGACCAGACAAAAAAATTGGTGCTGACATGTGATGCATCTCCCTATGGAGCGGGAGCAGTGCTCTCTCATTGGAGGGACGATGGCACGGAACAGCCAATAGGTTAGATATCAAGAACGCTCACCACAGTGGAAAAGGGAAACTCACAGAGAGAAAAAGAAGGCCTGTCAATCATCTTTGGTGTCAAGAAATTTCACCAGTCCGTACACGCTGCCATTTTACAATTATTTCAGATCACAAACCATTGCAGAATTGTTTAGTGAGGACAAGTCTATACCACCCATAGCCTCAGCAAGACTACAATGATGGGCCTTAATCCTGGCAGCATACAAATACACTTCTGTACTTAGGCCTGGCAACCAAATTGCAAATGCCGATACCCTTAGTTGTTTGCCTTTACAGGAAAATGATGAGCACATCCCAGTTCCACAGGAACTTGTTTTACTGTTGAATTTCTTAGATTCCTCGCCGGTATGTGCTCGACAGATCAGAGACTGGACTAGTCGGGGCAAAGTCCTATCTCAAGTACGAGAACAAGTGCTGCAGGGTTGGTCACAGGAGCCTGTATCTGATTAAATGAAACTGTACTTCAATAGAATACATGAAATAACCAGCCAGGATGGCATCTTATTGTGGAGAGTACGAGTAATAGTTCCTCCAAAGAGAATGGAATCACTTTAAATTGAACTACACAGTGCCCATCCAGGAATTTCCCGAATGAAGACCATAGCACGCAGCTATCTATGGTGGCCTGGGATGGATGGCAAAATAGAGAGTTCAGAAAAGCACTGTGTACAATGACAGCAACTGCAAAAGTTGCCAGTGACAGCTCCATTACACCCATGGGAGTGGCCAGGTAGACCCTGGGTGCGGTTACACATTGACTACGTTGGACCTTTCCTGGGAACAATGTTTCTGCTCATTGTCGATTCACATTCAAAATGGTTGGATGTATATGAGGTGAAGTCACCAATGTCGGGCACTACAACTGAGAAACTGCATCAGAGTTTTGCCATTCACAGACTACCAGAAGTAGTTGTTTCCAATAACGGCACAGCATTTACGAGTGCTGAGTTTCAACGGTTTATCAGCCTCAACGGTATCACTCAAGTAAAAACTAACCGTACCACCCTTCCTCAAATAGACTGGCCGAAAGGGCGGTTTAATTATTCAAGGCAGGCACAGTAAAACAAATTGGTGATTCCTTGGCAACCAAGCTAACACGTTTTCTTTTTCATTACAGGACCACCCCTCATACAACAATAGGTAACACACCTGTGGAGTTATTGTTGAAACGCTGTCTCAGGGTGAGATTGAGCTTAATAATGCTGAATTTAGAGAGGAAGGTGGAAAGGAGTCAGGGGAGCCAGAAAACTAGGCACAACTGGCATAGTGCGAGAGGAAATTTACCATGCAAGAGCTGGAGGCGGAAGGCCGGATCATCCGTGAACATGTGGACCATTTAAGGAAGAGAGAGACAAATCACCAAGATTTGTTTCCACCAGTGACCATGACCGGGTCTGCATTTCCTGTTGAGGACACTGAACCCAGGACTGACATGTCTGATGTCCCTGTAAGAGTTGAGGACACAGAACTGCAAGTGACCACTGAAGCACCTGATGTTCAGGCAACTCCAGAAAAGGAGGTTCCTGACAAAGAATCTGAAGTTGTGGAGCTGTAACATTCCACATGTACCAGGAAACCACCTGAAAGACTGAACTTGTAATTTTTTACCCAGTGTAAATATTTTGTTGTTTTGAAAAATATGTACCTGTAAATATAATATGTATAGCCAAATTGACCAATTTGATTGAATTTTTCGAAGAGGTGACCAGGTGTGTAGATGAGGGCATTGCATTTGACGTTGTCTACTTGGACTTCAGCAAGGCTTTTGATAAAGTCTCATATGGGAGACTGATAACGAAGGTAAGAGCCCATGGGATCCAAGGCAATTTGGCAAATTGGATCCAGAATTGGCTGAGTGGCAGGAAGCAGAGGGTGATGGTTGAGGTGTGTTTTTGTGACTGGATGCCTGTGTCCAATGGGGTTCCACAGGGATCAGTATTGGGTCCTTTGCTGTTTGTGGTATATATAAACGATTTAGACTTGAATGTAGGAGGGTTGATCAGTAAGTTTGCAGATGACACAAAAGTTGGTGGGGTGGCAAGGAGGATAGCCTTAGATCACAGGAGGATAT
Source organism: Cetorhinus maximus (assembly GCF_964194155.1). Taxonomy (NCBI): domain Eukaryota; kingdom Metazoa; phylum Chordata; class Chondrichthyes; order Lamniformes; family Cetorhinidae; genus Cetorhinus; species Cetorhinus maximus. The sequence goes on from NC_135897.1 coordinate 9,082,344, forward strand.
AGACGGCTGGTCAGATGGGCTGATCAGTGGCAAATGGAATTTAATCCAGATAAGTGTGAGGTAATGCACTTGGGCGGGACAAACAAGGCACGGGAATACACGATGAATGGTAGGACCCTGGGAAGTACCGAGGATCAGAGGGACCTTGGTGTGCATGTCCACCGGTCCCTTAAGGTAGCGGGACAGGTAGATAAGGTGGCTAAGAAGGCATATGGGATACTTGCCTTTATTAGTCGAGGCATAGAATTTAAGAGCATTGAGGTTATGCTGGGTAGGCCACAGCTAGAGTATTGCGTGCAGTTCTGGAATCCGCATTATAGGAAGGATGTGATTGCACTAGAGAGAGTGCAGAGGAGATTTACTAGGACGTTGCCTGGGCTGGAGAGTTTTAGTTATGAGGAGAGATTGGATAGACTGGGGTTATTTTCCCTGGAGCAGAGGAGATTGAGGGGGGACATGATTGAGGTGTATAAGATTATGAGGGGCATAGATAGGGTAGACAGGAAGAAACTTTTCCCCTTGGTGGAGGGATCAATAACCAGGGGGCATAGATTTAAGGTAAGGGGCAGGAGGTTTAGAGGGGATGTGAGGAAGACTTTTTTCACCCAGAGGGTGGTAGGAATCTGGAACTCGCTGCCTGAAAGGGTGGTAGAGGCCGAAACCCTCATGACATTGAAGAAGCATTTGGATGTGCACTTGCGATGCCATGGCATACAAGACTATGGGCCTAGTGCTGGAAAATGGGATTAGAATAGTTAGGTACTTGTTTGACCAGCGCAGACTCAATGGGCTGAAGGGCCTTTTTCTGTGCTGTAGACCTCTATGATTCGATTAAAAGGGAAAGAATGTAGTAGTTATGGTTTTATTTACTGTGTAATGTACCTTTAAGAATAATACTTGTTAGGCAAGATCACATAATCTGTATAAACCAATAGGAGAGTAGCAGGGACTACCTCAGCAGTCAGTGTAGAGATAGGGTTAGAGTTGAAAGCACATGTGTAGTTGCTGCTGAGTATATTGTGAATAATCTTAATGTTTCCACCCAAGAAGCATCAGCAGATCAACTCTATCATTAATGGCAAAACTCGGCCAGCCTACAACAACATGATTCTGGTGAGTTATGGTTTGAATGAGCATTCATTTATTAATGCATGCAAATGGGCTTCCCGCCAGGGATCAGCTGGAAATCTGCCCCACCATTAGGCTGCCGTGAAAGTGCTAAGGGGAAAATCCTGACTTGTTTTCCCGCCGGCGGAAAGCTGACTTTTGACCTGACTGTGAACTTGACGCTCCCACTTGCCACGATTCCCACGGAAAAAATTCCGCCCCGTTTCCCTTATGCTCATCCACGGGCTCTCATCCAAATCCGGCAATGCAGCATTCCCTCAGTATGTATTGGTAGTGTGAGCCTGGGTTATGTGCGCAAGGACTTGAAGCTATAACATTCTGCGTTATCAACTGGGCCAAGTTGGTTGAACTTCAACATACTAAAACAAAGGTGACTTGTGAAGGGGAAGAAAATATAAACAGGGATGAATAAGAAATATATGTCAAGCCACAGAGTTGGAGATTGGGGCAAGCATCCAAAAACCTGCTGGAAAAGATAATGGGTTTTTACAAGAGTGTTAACGATGCAGAGAGAAGAAGAGGGGTCCAGGTGCTTACCGAGAGATTTGCTCGAAATGGGCTGAAGATTGTGCTATCTATGGTGGGGCAATAGGAGCAGAAGATGCAGAGAGGGCCATAATTGGAGGACCAAAGCATGCAGGAGGTTGAGGTAAGACAGGAGAAGCTTGCAGAGATTGGGGAGGAGGTGTGATCATTGAGCAACTTGGAGACAGCTTAATGCTTTGTGAGTCTAGGAGTTAGTGGTAATTCAATGAGAACAGGGAGAGTAGGTGAACAGGATTTAGAGGAGGAGGGTGTTTACAAGATCACTGTGCAGTATATTAAACAAGTCGTGTTGATGTGTCGAAAGCCCAGCTTCTTTGTGAGCGTGGCCTGCCCTCTCTATGGAACAGTCCAAAAATGTTACAGATCCTCTGACTTTTTGGTGTGCTGTGAGGAAATGAAGAAATAAATCAAGAACACTGAACATTCAAATATATTTGTGGATATTAAGGTAATGTCATAGAAAATATCCTCAATTAGATTTTTAGCAGAAAGCAATTCGTACAGGGCAAGTAGGTGGTGACTGGATAGTTAAAAGAGTGAAGGAGTCTAGATTTAAGAGGCAATGGAAGAGATGCAAAATAGTGAGAAGTGGGGACAACAATTTTCACCTTCACACCTGGTCAGGCGGATTAATAGCATATTGTAGAACCTGCGTCAATTTTATCCCATTGTGGTCAAGCTGAAAATTATGTTCACTCTGCTTGCACAGTTCCCAATCTGATACCAACTGCAAGAGCATAAATGATGTGCACTTTGAATTTGAAAGGAAGCAAGCGAGTTATGCCAATCGGTGGGTGGACATTGCCCTGGCAATTGGCGTTATCTTTGAGAAGGCAACGTGCTTTTATGTTGCAACTTTAAAATCTTCTCCCTTGTTTTCAAATTCCTCGGAGTAACTAGAGATGGACAAAAAAATCTTGTCTTACCAATGTCACCCACATCCCACGTGCAAATTTAGAAGATAATGAGTATGGGATGAGGGCAGAATCAGTCTTGATCTCGGGATTTGATAAGGTTGACATAGAGAAACAATTTCCTTTGTGGAGGAATCTAGAACAAGCAGGTACATCGGGTGGAATTTTCCCACCCTTCCCACCACGGATTTTGTGGTGAGCGGGAGCAGAGAATCCAGTGGCTGGCAAAAAGTTGGAAACCCACCAGTGTAAAAGTAGCTTGTGTTTCTGCCAATGGCAGGTTAATGGCGGGCCGGTTCTCCCACTGCCTAGTGGCATGAATGCTATTTGTATTCATTACAATCTCATGAATGCTCATTAAAATGGTTGCTCGCCAGAATCCCGTGATGCCTTCCAGTCTTGTGTTGCGCCAACAAGAAACTATGTCAGCCTGAAACCCGCAGTCGCGTTGGTGAGTGTTTCTAAGCTCTGCCTCGCTGCCCCGGTAATGTAAGTGAATGGCAGGTTGCTGGGCCTCGTCCAAAGCTCTCAGAAACCTACCATCCACTTACATTACTTGGGACAGTGAGATAGAGTTTAGAAACACTCACCAACATGACTGCAGTAAAATATCCCACAAGGAAAAGACATTACTTCCCTGTCTGCAAACCCCTGCCTCCCCCTTCTGCCACTCTGAGCTCCAGGCTGTAGGCTCCAGTAGTGACGTCATTGGAACCTGTGCGTGCGCGGATCTGTGCGCATGTGCAGATGGGTATTGCCGACCCTCTTGCACAGCCATATTGCATTGCCAGGAGATGCCGTGGGATAAATATTGGCCAGGACACCAAGGAGAATTCCCCTCATCTTCTTTGAAATAGTGCCATGGGATCTTTTGCATCTGCCCCCGCAGGCAGGTGGGGCCTCAGTTTAACATCTCATCCGAAAGGTAGCACCTGCAACAGTGAAGCATGCCCTCAGTACTGTACTGGAGTGTCAGCCTTGATCTTTGCACTGAAGCCCTGAAGTGGGACTTGAACCCAGAACATTGTGGCTCAGGCGATAGTGCTACCAACTGAGCAGTTGAAAATGAAAGTAAAAAGAAAGAACTTTCATTTGTCTAGCACCTTTCACCACTTCAGGATGTAACTTTACAGCCAATTAAGTATTTTTGAAGTGTTGAAACTGTTATAATGCAGCAAACATGGCAGACAATTTGTATACAGCCACTTCCCACAAGCAACAATATGATAATAACCAAATCTTCTGTTTTAGTACTGGATGAGGGCTAAATATTGGCTGGGTGAGCAAGACAACTCCCCCGATCTTGTTGAATTGTGCCGGGGATTTGTTACATCCAGCTGAGAGGGCAGTCAAGGCCTCAGTTTAAGGACGGCACCTCTGACAGTGTAGCACTCTCCCAGCATTGCTGTATTCAACTCATTGGAATGGGGTTTGAATTCACAACCAGCTAACTCAGATAGCGGGCTTTTCTGGCCCCAGCACCAGCGGGCATCATCATTAGGAGTGGGGGGTGCAAATTTGGAAAGCTGTTAAAAGTCAGTGGCTCTCCAAATTTTCCCGTCCTGTCCATGACGATGCTTGCCAGTGTCGGGGCCTGAAAATCCCGCCCAGAGAGCACTACCACCGAGCCACAGCTGACACTTAACTGAAGGAAGCTATAAGATATCACTCCACCCTAACACCACACGCTATTCAACAGTGAACAGTTGCTTTTCACAAGTGGCTCATCCACGTTCTCTGAAATATGCCAACGATCATGCCAATTGTATTTAAGTAGCTGTGTCAGTCTTCATAACCATAAATCCATTCCAAATTTACTAAATTCTCAGTTCTTTTGAAGGGAGTTAATCAGTTTAACAAGCGCTGTTGTTACTCTAGACATGTCACCCTAACCTGGTACTGCAGCCTGTTTGAGGCCTGTGGACTTTGTATCTGTGTGCTGTCACTCTGTGCTTCCAATTTAAGTTCAGTAACTTACTTACACTCCCACCCCCCCCTCCACCTCCACCCCACCACATTATGTACAATCATTCTAAAAGCTTGAGTTGAAACTCAATCACAGTTTTTTTTTTCAGTGGAAACATGGTCTGTTTCTACACAACCATTAAATTTAGCAATTGGAGAAATTTACCAATCGGAGTTCCTTAGCAATGAAAGCTATCCCACCTCAATCCTACTTCCACCCCTGATCACCCTATTCACAATTCCAGCAGCTTCCCAACCCCAGTCCCAACAGGGCCTGAATTATCCGAGCGCCATTCTCACCCCCTGCACGGTCCAGACCTCATCTGCTTTATTCCAAACCCAATCACAATTGCAATTCCAGCCCTATCCCCTGACTCAACCCATTTTTACCTTACCACCTTTCCCATCTTGAGCCCTGCCCAGTGGTTTATGCCAGTGGTTTATGACAGTGTTAGCTGGGCTGACTGATTCCTCATTGTATAAATGAATTTGGTCATGTGATGAATTGCTGGGTTGTCCTGACTTAACTGCATTTCATTCAGGTTCAGTCAGCTGGCTTCAGTTTCGATTGGTTAGAGGAGGGAAAAATCAGGCAGTGTTTCTGCTCCTTCTGAAAGGGAGCTCCAGATTAGGGTCAGTTGTGATGTTTCCTGCAGTTGAATAGGCTACTGATGCTCACTGTCTAATATCATGGGCAAAGAATGGTCAGTTTCGGGTGGCGCTAGAAGACTCTTAATAGAGTCCCCAAGATGAGCCCTTGTAGGCAGTAGCTGAGGGGAGAAAATTAAGTGTTACCACTTTTCTGGAGTTGTTCCAACTTGACTATGTTATTGAAACACATTTTCCAAACGTTAGTGAATGTGGGTTAAGCGTTTGCTGATTGGGTGGAGAAGTGGGGGTATAGCGGGGGAACACTGATCCCCATATGGATCCACCTCTTGTACTTATACTAAATGATTACACGCTTCCTAAAAAGGTCATGTTTTAAGGTTGCAGGTTTGCAGTGTACCTGTAGTCGGTGCCTTGATGTTAGGTCAGTGAAAAATGAAAGATTGTGCATCAAACCAGGAATCCACTGTTTGCCGGGTAACCCGCTGAGACGTAGCTGAGATTCAAGACTGATATTAATTGTTTTTGTACATCTTATGGTGCTGTAGTGTCTGCACTCTGATGTCTGATAAGCAACACTGAGGGTCATTCAAGTTGGTGTCCATGGGAGCAGTAAGCTGAAGTATAATGTAGTTGCCACTCATTCAGGGTATGGTGTTGAGGGAGGGGGCTAACAAAATCATTAGTTTAATAATACTTTAAATAAGCAATGCTTGACAGAATGAGAAGGGAGTGATAGTAATATATTTAGCACAGCCTGACAAACATTCTTTGCCCTTTGATTGAAGGCGTAGGCATTCTTGACTGAAGATCTATTGAGAGGCAAGCATGCAAGACCAAACTCACATCCAGGGCTTTGTGTAGACGGGGATTGTTTTCATACTTTTAGTTAACCTTTTGTAAAGTAAAAATAGGCTTAACATGCAAATGGATGAGGTTGTTCTGGGGCTTTGAGAATCAGCCAAATCATAGTATCTCTGGCATCTATCTAATGGTGCCAATTTCTTTGTGCAATAGCGTGTACTAGTATTTTCTGGCTTTCGCTTTTGTTTGCTAGAGATGAGGGAAAAAAGGCGATATTTGTTAACTTTTTCACCAGTCTGTTCAGTCTCAACCACTCCTTGCTGCATTAACCTACACTCTTTTTGCAATGAATAGATTCTTGTTTCTCGTGTTCTCTCTTGATGGTATTGTCTGTACTGCTGTATATATCTCCTGCTCCCCCTACCTATCCATCCCCTCACCCCCAACCTGCCCAAACGTTTTCCAATGTGAACTTAAACAGTGAGTCTCTAGGACTAGGAGTCACTGTTTAAAAATAAGCGTTTGCCCATTTAAGACAGAGACGAGGAGAATTTTTTTTCTCTCAGACGGACTCTTGAGGAACTCAAAAGGCGGTGGAAGCACAGTCTTTGAATATTTTTAAGGCAGAGCTAGATAGGCTCTTGATAAGCAAGCAGGTGAAGGGTTATCGGAGGTAGGTGGGAATGTGGAGTTGAGCTTACAATCAGATCAGCCATGATCTTTTTGAATGGCAGAGCAGAGTAGCCGACTCATGCTCCTAATTTATATGTTCGTATGTACGAATATCAACAGGCCGTTTAACTCTGGCAATGTCAGATTAACCCTGTCTTTCCCAACAATGATGAGCAGTGATCATTTTGGCAGGTAACTGAGCCCCTTCCCTGCTGGAGACCCTATTCAATAATTGTTCCAACCCTATCACCCATGGTCAACCCTCAAGAAATCAACCACCCCTGGCCCCCATTTAACCACCAAGCTGAACTCAGCAGATCAGACAGAAAATATTAAACAGCTGTTAAGGCTTTATATAGATATGGCTTAAAGAGAAAAGAAAGCTGTTATTTTGGCAAATATGAATAATCAGAGATGTGTTTATTCCCTTTATTTAATTATTCATTCACAGGGTGTGGGCTTCGCTGGCTAGGCCAGCATTTATTGCCCATCTCTGGTTGCCCTTGAGAAGGTGGTGGTGAGCTGCCTCCTTGAACCGCTGCAGTCCAGGTGGTGTAGGTACACCCACAGTGCTGTGAGGGAGGGAGTTTCAGGATTTTGACCCAGCGACAGTGAAGGAATGGCGATATATTTCCAAGGCAGGATGGTGAGTGGCTTGGAGGGGAACTTCCAGGCGGTGGTGTTCCCATCTATCTGCTGCCCTTGTCCTTCTAGGTGGTAGTGGTCGTGGATTTGGAAGGTGCTGATTAAGGAGCCTTGGTGACTTTCTGCAGTGCATCTTGTAGATGATACACACTGCTGCTACAGTGTGTCGGTGGTGGAGAGAGTGAATGTTTGTGGATGTGATGCCAATCAAGTGGGCTGCTTTGTCCTGGACGGTGCCAAGCTTCTTGAGTGTTTTGGGAGCTGCACCCATCCAGGCAAGTGGGGAGTATTCCATCACGCTCCTGACTTGTGCCTTGGTGGACAGGTTTTGGGGAGTCAGGAGGTGAGTTACTGGCCGGAGGACTCCTAGCCTCTGACCTGCTCTTGTAGCCACAGTATTTATATGGATAGTCAGAATCACAGAATTGTTACAGTGTAGAAGGAGATCATTCAGCCCATCGGGTCTGCACTGGCTCTCTGAGCATTTTAACTTAGTACCAATCTCCAGCCTTTTCCCCATAACCCTGCACATTGTTTCTATTTAGATTTTCATCCATTGCCCTCTTGAATGCCTCAATTGAACCTGCCTCCACCACACTTCCAGGCAGTGCATTCCAAACACTAATTACTCGCTGTGTAGAAAATGTTTTTTCTCATCTCACATTTGCTTCTTTTGCAAAACACCTTAAAATTATACCCTCTGGTTCTCGACCCATTTATGAGCGGGAACAGTTTCGCCCTATCTGCTCTGTTGAGGCCCCTCATTATTTTGAAAACTTCTATCAAGTCTCCTCTCAGCCTTATTCTCTCCAAGGGAAAATGTCCCAATTTCTCCAATCTTTCCTCATAACTGAAGTGTCTCATCCCTCAACCCAGTTCAGTTTCTGGTCAATGGTAACCCCCAGGATGTTGATAGTGGGGGAATCAGTGATAGTAATGCCATTGAACATTAAGGGGCGATGGTTAGGTTTATTTTTGTAGGAGATGGTCATTGCCTGGCCCTTGTGTGGCATGAATGTTGCTCGTCACTTGTCAGCCCAAGCCTGGATATTGTCCAGGTCTTGCTGCATTTGGACATGGACTGCTTCAGTATTTGAGAAGTCGTGAACGGTGCTGAATATTGTGCGATCATCAGCGAACATCCCCATTTCTGACCTTATGATGGGAGGAAGGTCATTGATGAAGCAGCTGAAGATGGTTGGGCCGAGGACACTACCCTGAGGAACTCCTGCAGTGATGTCCTGAAGCTGAGATGACTGACCTCCAACAACCACAACCATCTTCCTTTGTGCTAGGTATGACTCCAACCAGCAGAGAGTTTTCCCCCTGGTTCTCATTGACTCCAGTTTTGCTAGGGTTCCTTGATGCCACACTCAGTCAAATGTTGCCTTGATGTCAAATCACTCTCACCTCACTTCTGGAGTTCAGCTCTTTTGTCCATGTTTAAACCAAGGTTGTAATGAGGTCAGGAGCTTAGTGGCCCTTGCAGAACCCAAACTGGGCGTCAGTGAGCTGCTTATTGCTAAGCAAGTGCCATAGAGTCATAAAATCATAAAGGTCTACAGTACAGATAAAGGCCCTTCGGCCCATCGAGTTTACGCCGGTCAAACAAATACCTAACTATTCTTGTCCCATTTTCCAGCACTAGGCCCATAGCCTTGTGTGCTATGGCATCACAAGTGCCAATCGCCACTTCATAGCATTATTAATGATCCCTTCCATTATTTTACTGATGATCAAGAATAGACTGATGGGGTGGTAATTGGCCGGGTTGGAATTGTCCTGCTTTTTGTGTACAGGACATGCCTGGACAATTTTCCACATAGCCGGGTAGATGCCAGTGTTGTAGCTGTACTGTAACAGCTTGGCTAGGGGCACGGCAAGTTCTGAAGCACAAGTCTTTAGTACTGTTGCCGGAATGTTGTCAGGGCCCATAGCCTTTGAAGTATTCAGTGCCTTCAGCCATTTCTTGATATCACGTGGAGTGAATCAAATTGGTTGAAGACTGGCATCTGCGATGCTGGGGATCTCCGCAAGGAGGTCGAAATAGATCATCCACTCGGCACTTCTGGCTGAAGATTGTAGCAAATGCTTCAGCCTTATCTTTTGCACTGATGTGCTGGGCTCCCCCATCATTGAAGATGGGGATATTTGTGGAGACTCCTCCTCCAGTGAGTTGTTTAATTGTCTACTACCATTCATGACTGGATGTGGCAGGACTGCAGAGCTTAGATCTGATCTGTTTGTTGTGGGATTGCTTAGCTCTGTCTATCATTTGCTACCTATGCTGTTTGCCATGCAAGTAGTCCTGTTTTATAGCTTCACCAGGTTGACACCACATTTTTAGGTATGCCTGGTGCTGCTCTTGGCATGCCCTCCTGCACTCTTCATTGAACCAGGGTTGATCCCCTGGCTTGATGGTAATGGTAGAGTGGGGGATATGCTGGGCCATGAGGTTACAGATTGTGGTTGAGCACAATTCTGCTGCTGCTGATGGCCCACAGCGCCTCATGGATGCCCAGTCCTGAGTTACTAGATCTGTTCGAAATCTATCCCGTTTAGCACGGTGCTGGTGCCACACAACACTACCACCATGCTAAATGGGATGGATTTTGAACTCGTATAGTTTGTGTACCTGTAAATAGTTCATTACACTTCTTCCCCTTTTAACTTTCATGTTATGAGGATGCCCAGTGCATAATCATGTCATTAAACATGCGATCCGGCCATCTTGCAGTCGATCGCTCTTTACAAGTTCCTCCCAATATATAATAGATTTTGGTGATGAGGGTGGGATTAAAGTACAAAAATATTTGCATCAAACGGCAGTAGGGACCGTGATGAACAAAATAACCTACTTTACAGTGAGCCGTCTGATGGGTTGCCAAAGCTTTTGTTGGATTAATCAAGGCCTGAGCTTCAAACTGTCAGTGACTGGGATGCCGCATGTCCTATTGTCCATCTGATTCAACTATTGATTACACTGGCCTTGACAAATCGACACATCACCTCACCCGCCCATCTTGGGGTGGGTGCAACAGTTGGTAACTCAACAGATAGGAGGTCAAATCTAGAGTCTGTCTTAACAATTTTATTGTTGAAATCCAAGCCTGTATTAGTCAGTCATGGTGCCTAAATTGCCCCATTTCTGATGCAATTGGCTCATTTTCAGGTCTCAATAGCTTAGCGTTACTCTTGTTATTTGAGATTTAATTTGGACTCATTTCATACTCATATTTTCCCCTTGAGGCTCGCTTCACAACTCTACCTAACACCACCATCCTCAAGTACCCCTAAAGCAATAAACCTCTACAAACACACAGACAAGACAAAGATACATAGCTCATGCCACTTCTCCAATGTGTCTGCCAATCTTTCATCAAAGTTACTGCAGGAGATTGGAAAACCCCCATGGAAATTTCACCCCGTACTGATCATGACAGCTTCGTAAATTGGTGAATGACACTGGGCTGAATCATACAAGGTGCCGGATTCCATGCCAAGGTGCAAGTGCCAAGGGAACGCTGGCTGCCCGGCAGCCATTTAGACTGGAGGTGAGACTGCCACCTCTAAGGGACAGGACCTCCTGCCTAAGAGAACTGCTGGTCAGTTAGAGGCTGGCAGCTCTTTGCATGGGATGGAGGCCTGTGGCGTTGGATCAGGATTTCGGACATTGGGTGGAATCTTGTGGAGGCAATGGGTGTCTTGGCCACTGGCTAGAGAGCCAGTGAGAGCCCTGCGTTGCCTCTCTAAGGGAAGGTTCACTGCATCTTGTTCCACTCAGGCACTTGACAGGCCAGCGGCGGGTCTTTCCCCCGGATCAAGGACCCCGGGTGTGGATGTCCCACCTGCCGAGAGCTACCGGCCCCTGGACTGTGGCTGCTGCTGGTAGGTGGATCCCGGTGCAGAGGTGAATGATGGCGGGAGGGAGGGCTGACAGGCTGGGTGGCGCGTGGGAGGTGTGAGAGTCACAGGGGTGGGAGTTGGCAGCTTGGACAAGCCCTCCCCCCCTTCCCATGGCCAGGACCCTCGATCAGGCGCTGGTGCCTTTTGAAGGAGGGACCCCCCCGCCACGGGAACCCGCAAGCAACCCCTCACAGGTTTGCTTGTCACGCTCCCTGGATGACAAGCCCCCCGCCCGACACTGGGTGAATATCTGTGGCAGCAGGATGAAGCCCGTAACTGGGTATTAATTGCCCATTTAAGGGCCTTAATTGGTGGCAGGACAGGAAGCCATCCATGGGCCCTCCCACCACAGACTTAATCGGCTTGGAGGCGGGAAGGTGACCGGGGCCTGCTTGATTAAATGCACCCTGCACCCCACCCCCCTCCCACCAAGGGCCTCAAATGACCCCTTGTGGGTGGGCATCAGGCAGCCCACCCTGCATCTGGTATAATTGCAGTGCAGTCAAGGGTGACCTTAAGATGTAGGAGCAGATGTAGGCCATTCGGCCCATTGAGTCAGCAGGTAGGTGGCAGGCAGGCCGCCTGCTGGATTTAATGAAGCCCCCCACCCCAGCCTTCAACCCCACTGGTGGAAGAGTGTAAAATCCAGGCCAGTGCCTCTTGAAGGCACTCAGCTGAAATGCTTGCTCCTGCCACCATTAACTCTGCAGTCATGTGTGTTCAGGCAGGGGTTCATAAGGTGAAGTGGGTTACATTTGCAGTTGTGATGAGCTCTCGGTGTTTAGTTTGGCGCTGTGTTTGAGTAGTGAGAACATGCTGCATTGTGGCGGGAGCAATGTTGCAAGTGAGATGTTAAACTGGAGCTCTGGCAAACGTAAACCATCCCATCGAACTTTATGGAAGAAGAATAAAAATTTTCCCAGTTTCCTGGGCAACCAACGCCACCAAAAACACATTAACTTGTTTCCTTCACGTTGATATTTGTGGGCCCTCACCACATCCATGTTAATTTGCCTACATGAAAGCGTAACTATGCTTAAAATGTAATTCATTGGCTGTGAAACACGTTGGGACATTTTTGAGGATGTGAAAGTTCTTTCTTAAGTTACTAAATCCGGTGCCTTCATCTTGAAAGCAGATTCACAAATCTACAACATAATGTGTCTACTGAGATAAGAGAGCTCAATTTTGAGACGTGAGAACCTGGTGCTTATTACAATACTGCTCCCTTGGAAGTCAAATACAATCCCTGTGGCGACATGAAGCCAATTTGCTCACTCAAGCTCATCTCTCAAGTATCCAAGCTCTCTCAACCTAGCATCCAAGCGCTACCTATGAGCAGGGCATTCTGCTAATTTTGTTACACAGCAAGTGCAGCAGCCATTTTGTGCACTGCGAGGCCCCACAAACAGCAGGGAGATAAATTGCCAGATAATTTGGTTTTGATAGTGATGATTGGGGGAGGATGATTGACCAGGAAACCTGGAGGACTCTTCTGCTCTTTGGGGAATAGTGCCATGGGATATATCATATCCACCGGAACAAGCAAACAGCGCCTCCATTTCATCAGAGAGACAGGGGGCTGGGTTTTTACCCATGAGGGTGAGGTCAGGTATAGGTGCACTTTGATTTCAGATTGAAAATACAGCAAAGCAGCTCCAAGAATGCACCAACTGCTTTCATTTATATACGGTCTTCAACATCGGAAAATGTCATTAGGCTCTTCACTGCAGCTTAATCAGATAAACAATGGCCTGAATCTTCCAATATGGGGAGCAGTGAATGACTCAAATTAAGTCACTGATGTGCCTCAAGACCTTCAGGAAGTCCCTACATGCACACATACCTAGCCTGCCCAAATTGCTGCACAATCCCACATGACAGTGGGATTAGATGGCCAGAACCACAGAGATTTGGGCTGTTCAGAATCATAGAACTGTAGAAAAGTTACAGCGCAGAAAGAGGCCATTCAGCCCATCTTGTCTGTGCCGGCTATAAAAAGAAAAAAGAAACTAGCTGCTCATTTTAATCCCACCTTCAGCGCCTGGTCCATAGCCTTGCAGGTTACAGCACTTCAGATGCAGATCCAAGTACCTTTTAAATGAGTTCAGCGTTTCGGCCTCAACCATCGATTTAGGCAGTGAATTCCAGACACCCACTACACTCTGGGTGAAAAAGCTTTTCCTCATGTCCCCTCTAATCCTTCTACCAATCACCTTAAACCTGTGCCCCCTGATAACTGACCCCTCAGCTAGGGCAAATGAGTCTTTCCTGTCTACCCTATCTCGGCCCCTCATAATTTTGTACACCTCAATTAGGTCACCCCTCAGCCTCCTTGTGTTCTAAGGAAAACAACCCCAGCCTATCCAACCTCTCCTCATAGCTGCTATTTTCAAGCCTTGGCAACATTCCTGTAAATCTCCTCTGTACTCTGTCCAATGCATATTTACCCTGGGTTTTACATAGATTTACTTAGGTTTTCATAGTCTGCTCAGGAACGCAGATTGAAGTAATTCAGCTGGAGTGTCAAAGCAGTGCAGCACCACAGCAACCCCCCTCCCCAACCCCCACCAATGCTCATGCTCCCATCGACAATGCTCATGCCCCCTCCTGCCAATGTTCAGCCCCCACTGACAATGCTCACCCACTGCTTCCCTGACAATGCTCACCACCCCCTCCCGACAATGTTCAGCCCCAACTGACAATGCTCACCGACCCCCCTCCCTGAAACTCCTCACCCACTCTCCCCAACAATGTCAACGCCCGCCCCCCACCCCTCCGCCCCCAGAACTGTTCACGCACCCAACCATGTTGAGCCTCCCTCCCTCTCCTGGCGATGTCCCCCAAATCCCCGCCCTTGCTGGCAATGTCCAGCACCCCCCACCAACAGTGTTCAACACCACCCCCCTCCCGAAAGTATTCACTGTGCCCCCACCTCTGACAATGGGCCCCCCTCCCACAGTGAACTAGAGAGAAACCTTAAGTGGCGTGTAAAAAAAACAAAAAAATGCTGGAAATACTCAGCAGGTCAGACAGCGTCTGTGGAGAGGGAAACAGAGTTAATTGGCGGAGGTTTACGTGCCCAGCATCAGGCTTGTTCGGTGGTGTGAGCGGAAAATATGACGAGAAGGCCAAATATCGGTTTCACGACGTTGTGGAATCAGTTTGCGATCGTCCGCTCAGCCCACCAATAGCAGGCCACGTTTCCCACCATCAGACACCAGGAACCTCATTGTAATACATCAGTTTATCATTGTAAGGCCAGCCTCCCCAGAGTCACCCTCCCTCCCGCCCGCTGGATTGCCCACCCACGCCAACGTGTTTCACAGCAGCATATAAAAGGCGTGTACTCAGCAGGCTGCACTTAGAGGTGAACTCGGTCGTGAGTGCACATTAACCTTGCGGAGCGCTCATGAGGGATGCCCGTTGGGCTTCAAGGTTGAGCCACATTGGGGGGGGTGCTAAAGCTGCCCTGCAGTTGAGGTGACTGTGTTGGGGGGGTGGTGTTGGGGGGGTGGCGGGGGTGGGGGGGGGGGGCAATGCCTCGTGGTGTACAGAGAGCAAATGTGACAGAAAAGAGAGTTACTGAGGTGCCTGGCTGCACATGGGGAGGAGCAACACCCTCTGGAGGAAGGGGTGGCTGGGGCTCCCACACACGCCACAAAAAAGCCAGAACAAGCCATCGCTGGTCAGTGCCATGCTAGACCCAGGGTCTATAGACGCCGCCATTCTTCCTTACAGATGACCGAGAACCAGCAATCCTCCGAGTGCCAGACACCTGGGAAGTTCCTGTCTCCGCCTGCTGTGGATCAGACAGTGCGA
This sequence comes from Cetorhinus maximus, assembly GCF_964194155.1. NCBI lineage: Eukaryota > Metazoa > Chordata > Chondrichthyes > Lamniformes > Cetorhinidae > Cetorhinus > Cetorhinus maximus. The sequence goes on from NC_135897.1 coordinate 9,097,355, forward strand.
TGTGTTCAGCAGATTGTGATCCTGAGGCTATTCTAAAGCCAGGTCCCACCGAGGTGTGTGTCTCTGCGTTGGTGGAGGGTGTGGGTGAGGCTGTGATGGGACTTCAGGGAGGGTGTCTTCAGATTCCTCTTCAGAGGTTTCTTCGGAGCTTGTTTGGAGGCCCTGGGTCATGGACTCCGTCGGTTGTTTGGCAGATGTGCCTGTGAAAGCAAGGGGAGATAATTAGTGCATGGCAGTGGCCTGTGAAACAGGACACATCACGCACAGCTGGTTGTCTGATGGATGTTGCACTGCTGGATTCTCACTTGGTAGAGCAGCACCGACCTCACCGTCAGCGCAGGACCGGTCCCGGTCATCGCCGGCCAGCTGGATGGCTCTGTTTTCAATGCCCGTGAGGACCTTGGTTTCAGGCATCCCTCCACCTGTCTGCAACCTCTCCCCCTTGTGTGTGCCAGCTTATCATGCATGAATAGAGATGGAGAGAGTGTATCAGGAGGCCTGTCAGGCCAGATGATAAGTATGCCTGGCATGTGTGGGTGGTGAGTGGTACCTTGAACTGGCAGTGAGTGAGGGCCCTGTGGGTGTGCGATGGGTTTGTGAGTGTGAGTTGAGAGTGATGAGAAGAGTGACTTACCCTGGTGGAACGGAGGAGATCATTCATCCTCTTGTGGCACTGGGCAACTGTCCTCTTTTGCAAGGCGTTGGTGCTGACCACCACTGCCACTGCCTCCCAAGCCGGGTTGGTGAAGCTGCCGCCCATCCTGAGGCCAGAGTGGGGGTAGAAGACATCACGGTGGGCCTCCACTGCCTCCAAAAGGCTTTCGAGGGATGTGTCATTGAACCTGGGGGCTGCAGTCTTCTTTCCTTTCAGGACCATGTCTCCTTTGCAGCAGCTGTGGGCTGGAAGCACTGAGAGGTGGACACACGGGTGCACTTTAAATATGGCGCCCCGAGTGATGATGCAGTGAGATGATGGCGTGATGGGTGAATGACAGCTCGCCCGCCATGGAAACGGTCTGTTTCCCGGGAATGCATAATTAATGTGGCGGGTTTGGGATGATACAGCGTGAAAACCGTGCAAATCGGGGAAGTTTCCGCCCAATATTTCAGGTTGATGACCTTTCATCAGAACTGAGGAAAGATAGAAATGTAATAGGTTTTAAGGCAGTGGAAGGTGGGAAGGGCAGGAGAAACAAAAGGGAATTGGGTCTGTGATAGGGTGGAGGTGGGGGAAATTAAATAACGAATGGCTTCATTGTACAAAAACCAAAGAGAGTAGTAATGGGTATAGTAAAGAAACAAAAGATGTGCTCGGAAGAGGCATAAATGGCTACATAGCAGCCATCTGAATGCAACCAGAATAAACCAGCAAAAAAAAACACATGGAACAAGATGGAGGCAAAGGTTATGATCTCAACTTGTTGAACTCGATCTTGAGTCCAGAGGCCGTAGACGCAAGACGCAAGACGCAAGTGCTGTTCCTCAAGCTTGTGTTGAGCTTCATTGGGACACTGTAGCAGGCTAAGGACAGAAAGGCCAGGGTGAGAGCAAGGCGGAGAATTAAAATGACAAACAGCAGGCTCATGCTTGTGGGCTGAGGGGAAGTCTTCTCCAAGCAGCCCAGTCTTCCTTCGGGTCACATCATGAGCAGAAAATATAATATAGCAAATTGAAAGAAATACAAGTAAATTGCCGTTTCATTTGGAAGTTGTGTTTTGGGCCTAGGGTGGTGTGAAGAGAGGAGGTGAAAGGGCAGGTGTTACATTTCCTGTGCTTGCATTGAAAGCAGCTGTCGCAAAGGGAGGGAGTGTTGCGAGTGACTGAGGAGTGGACCTGGGTGTGGTGGAGGGAATTGTCGCTTCAGAATGCTGAAAGGGGAGGTCAGCGGAAGATGTGTTTGGTAGTTGCATCACTCTGGGGGTTGGCAGAAATGGCGGAGGATGATCTGTTGAATATGAAGGTTGGTGGGATGGAAAGTGAGGACAAGGGGAACCCTATCATGGTTCTGGGAGGGAGGGGAAGGGGTGAGAGCAGAAGTGAGGGTAATAGATTAGACACCTTGGAAAGCCCTGTCAACCACAGTGGTGGTGGGGTGGGTGGGAGGAGGGGCGGGGGCATTGGAGGAGCCTCTATTCAGGGAAAAGGAAGACATGTCAGAAGGCCTGTGTAAAAGGTTGTATTGCCTGAACAGATGTGACAGTGATGGAGAAACTGGGAGAATGGAATCGAGTCCTTACAGGAAGCAGGGTGTGAGGAAGCGTAGTCAAAGTGGCTGTGAGAGACAGTAGGCTTGTAGTGAATATTAGTTAATAGCCTATCTCCAGAAATGGAGACAGGGAATTCAAGGAAGGGAAGGTTCAGGGATAGACCAGGTGAAGATGAGAGAAGGGTGGAAATTGGAAACAAAGTCAATGAAATTTTCCAGTTCAGTGCGAGAGCAGGAGGCGGCATTGATACAGTCATCAATGTGCTGGAAAAGGAAAGGAGGGCGGGGGCCTGAGTAGGACTGGAATAGGGAATGTTCCACACATCCCACAAAAAAGGCAGGGGTAGCTGGGATTCATGTGGGTATCCATAGCAACACCTTTTATTTGGAAGAAGTGAGTGGAGTTAAAGGAGAAGTTGTTCAGAGTGAGAACAAGTTCAGCCAGGTGCAGTAGGGTGGTGGTGGATGGGGACTAGTTCAGGCCTCTGTTCAAGGAAGAAGCAGAGTGCCCTCAAGGCCACCTGGTGGGGGATGGAGGTGTAAAGGGATTGGACATCCATGGAGAAGGGGAGTTTCCTTTCACTTGTCATTTTAATTCTTCACCATGCTCTCCCTCTGACCTTTCTGTACTTGGCCTCCTACAGTATTCCAATGATACTCAACACAAGTTCAACAATCAGCACCTCACCTTTTGACTCCGCACTCTACAGCCTTCTGGACTCGACATTGAGTTAAGCAATTTGAGATCATCACCCCTGCCTCCATCTTGTACCATGTGTTTTTTTTCTCTCTGGTTCAGTCTCATTTCTTTCTTTATCTCTTCATGTTGCACTTGGCCAGCTATTATGTAGCTATTCACAGCTCACCTGGGTACATCTTTTGTCTCTTTTCTATACCCATGACCTCTCTCTTTGGCTTTTGTACCATGAAACCATTTGTTATTTAATCTCCCCTGCCCTCCACTTGATCACAGACCCAATTTCCCTTTGTTCTTCATGCTCCCTTCCACCTTCCATTGGCTTAAAACCTATTACTTTTCTATCTTTCCTCAGTTCTGATGAAAGCTTATATCTTCCTCTGTGCAAGTATCCCCCTCCTTGTTTTCACATGCTGTTACCCAGTTTCCAATTCCAATGGATATTTAGTTTTGAACCAATTTAACAGGTTAACCAGGCCTTTCCTTTCCCTAAACCAAAGATTAGTATTGGGATAGACTCAGTTCAATTCAGCCAGATTCAACCATGGCCTCTGTTGCATCCTGGTATAGGATAAAGACAAAAGCTTGTCACCTGAGAGGTGATCCTCTCATCACCTCTAACCCCTCTCTTTCAAGCTCTGTGTTGTTGATACCACTTTTGCCATTGTTTCTTTGAGCCTCCTCCAAACAACCCCACTATATCAGAATTAAGACTCTTCATTCCATCTTGTGCTCATTATTTCCTGGTATCGCAAAACAGTGCACCCTTATCCCTCTTAATATCCTTCTGTTAATCTATAGGTTTTACAACCCAGGCCAGGAGTTACTTGACACTATCTCTGAATTTCTCTCCTACATATTTTAAACCTTGAATGTCCTGCGCTAATGGTTTTCACCCTTCACCTAAGTTTCCTAATTTAAAAAAAAATCAGTCCACAAATATCTGCACCTGTCTGAATTGCAAATTTATCTGCTTCGTGGGGGAGGGACTGTGATGGTTATGTGGGAACGAGGACTTGAGTGAGCCAAAATCATTCCAATTTGAATACTAATTCAGACGTCTGAAATTCAGAAAGTATCAATCGGGCTGAGGGACATCCTAACTATTGTAAAACTTTTACTCATTGATTGCATCAAGTCCTTTGTCAGTATATCGCTGAAGCTTCTGCCAGCTGAGCCTTTGCATATTTAATTCACCTTCCAGTTCAGTTCAGTGAAGTGGGAAATTCAATATTTCTTTATCATTTCTCCCAATTCAAGAACGAGCGTCGAGTTGAATTTATAGGGATTATTTGCCTGTTGCAAAATGCAAGTTATCTTTCAAATGTGATTCTTACAGCGTATGAAGTGTTTGAATATTTCTCGGTTTAGAGAGTCGACAAAGAGCAAACATAGTTGACTAGGTCGTAATAGGCAGCAGCTGAATGCAATACTTTAAAAGACAGATTGTGCATTTACTGAGTCGCTTGGTTAGATTATGCCCAGTAATGTAATACACAGGTAACACGTGCAGTGGGTACATAAGTTGTTGACATGGTGATCGGCGACCAATTTGTGCATGTGTTATGATGGTGGATCTGTGTTTTGAATAAACCAATGAATTCCCCACATTCTTTTCCTTTTCCTACTGTTAAGTGTCACAAGAAATGATTGACTTTAGGTAAAATAAAAAGATTACGGGGTGGGTGATTCAGGAAGCTAGACAAAAGTCTTTCATGCCGAGACTGATGGATAAAAGTCTTAGCTGTCTTTTTTGACTATTGTTGGCTCAATGATAACACTCTCATCCTGAGTCACAAGGTTGTGCATTCAAGCCCCACTCTAGGATTTGAGCACACAATCTAGGCTGTTGCTTCAGCGCAGTGCTGAAGGGGTGCTGTATTGCCTGAGGTACTGTCCTCCAAAAGAGATATTAAAGCAAACATTGTATGTCCTGACAATGCAAGATGGCCGTGCAAGATGGCCACTGATACCTGTCTGCCCACGTACACTTGTCTCTGCATGCACAGAATCCAATGATGTCACATAGCTTCTGAACCCCATAGTGGGCATCATCCTTTATGAACACCATCTAATCTCCAAGCTTCCCTTTCCTTCTAAGTTATGGAATGTATTGTTCTTACAGCTACACACATGCTTGGGTTGCCTATTTGAAATCTTCCAGAGCTGATGTTGAAGATTCCCAGAGTTTCTGGGGAACGGAATGGGGAGGGAGGGGAAGCTTCTGACCCACCCACCCAGTGACGGCCACAATTCCGTTTGCAGCTCCGGGATTTGTTCCCAGTGACAGACCCTGATTAAAGGGAAGAGTTTCCAGAATGGGAGATCCAGAAACTGCAGCAAGGCTGCAATTGCAAACATTTATAAAGAGGTTGCTTCCCTTTAGTAAAATGTGTTAAATTGATGCTGCCAGTGCTGTAATATTTGAAATTCCAGGGCCAGTGATGACGGCATATGCGCTACGCTGCACATTGCTCTCAATAAAGATGGCGGCCATACATGCGCCACACAGCACATTGCCCCCTATAGATGTGGTATAACGTTGTTAGCAAATGTAGCCTCAAGTAAAACTCTGCCTATTCAGGTGGAAAGTAAATGATTCCATGTTATTATTCAGTGAACAGCACAGAGTTCTTCAGGTGTTTTGGTGTTCTGGTGTTTCATCCCATGGTCAAAATCATACAAACACACAAATTCGGCGCAGAAGTCGGCCATTCGGCCCCTCGAGCCTGCTCTGCCATTCAATAAGATCGTGGCTGATCTGTTTGTGTTTCAAATTCCACATTCCCATCTACCTCCAATAACCTTTGATTCCCTTGCCTAACAAGAATCTATCTACCTCTGCCTTAAAAATATTCAGTGACCCCGCCTCCACTACCTTCTGAGGCAGAGAATTCCAAAGTCGCACAACCCTCTGGGAGAAAAAAATTTCTCCTCATCTCTGTCCTAAAGGGGAAACCCCAAATTTAAAAATGATACCCCCTAGTTCTGTACTCACCCACAAGAGGAAACATCCTTTCCATGTCACCTTGTCAATCCTGTTCAGGATCTTATATATTTAATCAAGTCACCCCTCACTCTTCTAAACTCCAGTGGAAACAAGCCCAGTTTGTCCAACCTTTCCTCATAAGACGACCTGCTCATTCCAGGTATCAACCTGGTAAACCTCCTCTGAACTACCTCCAACGCATTTACATCCTTGCATAAATGAGACCAAAACTGCAACACAGTCTTCGAAATGTAGTCTCAAAAATGCCCTGCATAGCTGAAGTGTAACATCCTGACTTTTATGCTCAATTCCTCTCGTAATAAAGGATAGCATTCCATTAGCCTTCTTAATTTCTTGCTGTACCTGCACACTAACTTTTTGTGACTCATGCACTAGAACACCTAGATCCCTCTGCACCTTGGAATTCTGCAGCCATCTCCATTTAAGTCATACTCTGCTTTTTTATCCTTCCTGCCAAAGTGAACAACCTCAAATTTTTCCACGTTATACTCCATCTGCCAGATTTTTGCCCACACACTCAAACTGTCTATATTCATCTGCAATCTCATTATATCCTCTTCACCATACACTTTCTTACCTATCTTTGTATCACCTGCAGATTTAGCTACCATGCCTTCACTCCCCTCATCTACATCAGATGGCAGATGGTTGACCATTCATCTATTTAGTGACTGGGAAATCTGACTGCAAATTACCCTCCCTAAATAACAATGGGGACCCCGTTTCAAAAATAATTCATTAGCTAATTTGCTGTAGGATATCAAAAGTGCTATACAAATTCAGTTCCTCTTATGTGGAATGAATTTGGGAAATCGCAATTTAATTTTAAAAGAGTATGAGCTAAGTGCAATAAACTGTTTGAATTCCAATACTAAATTGGAAATCTCACTCTGAAAGGCCACCATTTAGCTGTGTGGGGAATGGAAAGATATCAGTCCAGTGTTGTAGAATGAACTCTCCTGATGCTGGGGCTGTGGCTCATTGTCTAAACACTGTTGTACTGTAGGAAATGTGGTGCAAATTTGTGCACATCAAGACCCACAATCAGCTGGTTAAGGCACCTGTTTCAGGTATTAGTTGAGAGGTAAATGGTTGCCACTCGAAGAGAACTCAAACCAGAATATCTTCTCTGTCCACCTGAGAGAAAAGATAGGGCCTTACTTTAACATCTCATCCAAAACACAGCACCTTTGATGGTGCTGCACTGAAAGATCAAGCTGAAATATCACCTAGGTTATGGGCTCAAATCAGTGGGATGGAACTTGAAACCTCAGGTTTCTAACTCAGAGGTGAAAATCCAACCCAATGAACCTCACCTAACAAATCGTATTGGGTGTGTTCCTAAAAGGTAGCATGTACAGGAAGCTTTTTCTAGGAGCCTGTCAGCACATTGCAGTCATTTGACAGGCTATGTTCCACTTTTATGCTGTCTTCTGTCAGGCTTAGGTCCTCTTGCATGAGCAAGGAGGATTTAAACTGGCGTCAAAGAATGCCTTTTAGGTCACCAGGTCCATCTCTGGGTTAAGAAACCTAACTTCCTGTGGGTTTGTTTGTGCGTCAGTTGTTACATTTCAATGGCTTGCTCTGGTATTCTTAGCTTGTGGCTTCATAACTCATGCAATGATCAGATGTTGCAACCTACTGTTTGTGTGTCAGCATCTACATCATGAATAGCCCAATGGGAAGTATTTATCACAGGTTACCTATCTGATGTGTATTACCTCCTGGACAACATGGATAAGTAGTTCTCTGTGCCTCCACTGGTAATCCAGCTCCCTTGCATAGTGGGGAGTAATAAATTCTCCATTGGAAATTCCCATAATTATGCCTTTCCTGTTTGTAATGGAATTGAACAGAACTAGAGTTATATTTAACCTAACTTTGTGAATATAATGTGAATAAGTATGAAGCGATTCACTTTGGTAGAAAAAAACAGAAAGGCAGAATGTTCCTTAAATGGTGGGAGGTGGGAAGTGCAGGCGTCCAATGGGACCTGGGTGTCCTTGTCCATGAGTTACTAAAAGTTAGCACGTAATGCAGCAAACCATTAGGAAGGCAAATGGTATGTTGGCCTTCATTGCAAGGAGATTTGTGTACAGGAGTAAAGATGTCTTGCTGCAGTTGTATAGACCTCACCTGGCGTATTGTGTACAGTTTTGGTCCCCTTATCTAAGGAGGGACATACTTGCCATAGAGGGAGTGCAACAGAGGTTCACCAGATTAATACCCGGGCGGTGGGATTGTCTTATGAGGAGAGATTGGGCAGACTAGGTCTGTATTCACTAGAGTTTCGAAGAATGAGGGGTGACCTCATTGAAACTTACAAAATTCTTACAGACCATGACAGAGTGGATGTGGATGAGATGTTTCCCCCGGCTAGTGAGTCTAAAACCAGGGGACATAGCCTCAGGATAAGGGGTAGGGCATTTGAGACTGAGATGAGGAGGAATTTCTTCACTCGGAAGGTGGTGAATCTTTGGAATTCTCTACCCTAGAGTGCTGTAGAAGTTTAATCATTGAACATGTTCAAAACTGGTGAGCCACTGCCACTGCAATGGGAACTCCCATCATGCCAAGGCCCTCATGACCAGAGGACAGACACCAAAGTCATCCAAGGCAAGGGTTATAATGGTCGATAGACTAATGACATCAAGGGATATGGAGATAGTGAAAAAAGTGGCATTGAGGTAGATGATCAGCCATGATCTAATTGAATGGTGGAGCAGGCTCAATGGGCTGAATGGCCTACTCCTGCTCCTATGTTCCTATGATTTGGTATAAAGAAGCTGAATTAACTTTCTGTTTTATTGTCAATTCAACTGCATCATGCTCAACAAGCTCCATCAGGCCCTGTAAGCTCCTTCTCCAAGTTGTCCCGTTTTTTATATTCATTCATGGAATGTGGGCATTGCTAGCTAGACCAGTATTTATTGCCTATCCATAATTGCTCTTGAGAAGGTGGTGGTGATCCATCTTCTTGAACTGCTGCAGTCCATGAGGTGTAGGTACACCCACAGTGCTGTTAGGAAGGGAGTTCCTGAAGTTTAAACCAGTAACAGTGAAGGAACGGCTAATATATCTCCAAGTCAGGATGGCGTGTGAACTTGGAGGGGAACTTGCAGGTGATGGTGTTCCCATGCATCTACTGCTCTTGTCTTTCTAGGTGGTAGAGGTCGCAGGTTTGGAAGGTGCTGTTGAAGGAGCCTTGGTGAGCTGCTTCAGTGCACCTTGTAGATGATACACACTGCTGCCACTGTGCATCAGTGGTGGAGGGAGTGAATGTTTATGGTGGGAAATGGAGTGCCAATCAAGTGACCTGCTTTGTCCTGGATGGTGTTGAGCTTCTTGAGTGTTGTGGGAGCTGCATTCATCCAGGCAAGTGGAGAGTATTCCATCACACTCCTGACTTGTGCCTTGTAGATGGTGGAGAGGTTTTGGGGAATCAGGAGCTGAGTTATTCCCTGCAGAATTCCCAGTCTCTGACCTGTTCTTGTAGCCACAGTATTTATATGGCTAGTCCAGTTCAGTTTCTGATCAATAATAACCCCCAGGATGTTGATAGTGGGGGTTTCAGTGATGGTAATGCCATTGGATGTCAAGGGGAGATGGATGGATTCTCTCAATGAGATGGTCATTGCCTGGCATTTGTGTGGTGTGAATGTTACTTGCCACTTATCAGCCCAAGCCTGAATGTTGATATCAACAGCAAAATTCCTGGTGGAAGAAAAATAATCCAACATTTAAACTTGAAACATTAAGACTTAAAATTAAACTTGATACAAATTATTTTAGAAATTTGATTTTGATATCCATGACCTTATTGAAGTTTAATATCTTAGCATTGACAGAAGCACAGCTCACAGATGGCAGCACTTTACCCCTTACTGAAACCTCCCTGCCTGATGGTATATTCCATACCTGTCCTACCAAAGTTAGCATGGTAGTAGTGTGGCCCTGATTGTCAAATCTGATCTTAGTCTCTCCTATTACTTTGCTGGGACCTTTCCCTGCTTGTTTAATACTTCTTATGTCTCCATACCATCTACCAAGGCCCAAACCTCATTCCAAGGTTCTGAATAATATCCTCTCTCCTTTCATTCCTCAGCCTCTCCACTGAGCAACTCCACGTCCTCAGTGTGAATGGTCACAGACCTGAAATATTAACTCTGTTTCCCCCTCCACGGATGCAGCCAGACCTACTGAGTGTTCCCAGCACATTCCGTTTTCATTTCAGATTTCCAGCATCTGCAGTATTTTACTTTTGTGTTGTCCACATCCTCAGTGGCTCTAATTTCCATTTCAGCTCACCTTGCTGTCTCTCCTCAATGATACTGCTACCCTGTCCTCCCTAAGATTTTCCATTCATGTAAACACTCCAACCCATATTAATGCCCAACCTTCATGCTTGCTGTTTCATGTCTAACTCCTCTCAATCTAAGACAAGACCATCTCTGCGCACTTACTTGTATTGCTCACTACCTACATTCTCCTAATACCTTCCAACTTCACTTCCATCCATTCCTTATTGCACCTGGAAAGATCCTCTCCCAAGTCACTTACAGTGGTACTTTCAAGATGCCAATCCCTTACCTTTGGCTCACCTTTCACCTTCTATAATGGGCAATTTGCTTACCTACTCCAACTTCTTCAGCTTTGATGTCTTTGCACCCTGTAAACTCTTTACTCATTTCCATGCATGGCAATGGGGGTGAGAACCTGTTAGCTGGCAAAGAGCTTAGAATGAAGTGCGCTGCTGACAGAGTACACAATGGTCACACTTTTGAAGGCTTGATTGTTGCACAGCAACATCATTACAATCTCCCTCTTATTTGCAGAAGATGGCACACAATGCCCAAGAAAGGAGCAGGACCGGTGGCGGTATTCCCAATGTCACCACCTTGACAGCCATCGAGGAGGAGACTCTGAAGTTGGCTGCCAACTTAATAGAGTCAGGTCATAGATCGAGGCGAGATAGGAGAAGGGCTCCAGGATGGTGAGAATCCAAGAATGCTTTCATATCATTGCAGCAAACACTGCTGAAGGGGCTGCGGAGGGGAGGGTGCTTGAAGCTGGGGAAGCTGGCAGGAAGATAGCATTGTTGACTTTTGACTTTGAAGGCTTACAGACATCGGGGAGGAAGGTGTGCCCTATGTTGAGTACTATAAGGTTCTAATACTGAATTACATCTCCCATTGGCTCATGCGTTTACTGTTATGAAGAGTGTCTTTCCAAACTCATCTGAAATGTTGACGATGCCCTTAACTCCCCTTTTTGTTTACCACATGGGTGCAACATTAGCAGCTGCAGATGGTAGTCCATGGGGGCTGACGTTAACCTCTGAGGAGGAGGACAGGGCATCAGAGGGTGCAGCATCACATCCTTGCTCCACTCCAAGCATCAGCACAGATACATGCTCCTCGGCAGGTATGAGTGCTTTGGCTGAAATAGATAGACACACTGGTGAGGGCACATCACAGTCACACAAAGAGCTGTCAGAGACTGAGATGGAGCAAGCCCCTGGCAGTCAGAGGAGTGCTTGAGGAAACCTAGATGCTGGTCCAGGCTGATGACCAGCCTCTGGAGTTGTCCGTCACTCAGCAGATGCTGGACGGAGAGCGCGAGGTGCGTGGAGATGTGGCAGAGATACCAGAGGGGCTATACATTCTGGCACTGACATTGGAGGAGTCAATCCAGACCACAAGCGCTGCAATCCCGCACACAGAACACATGGCTTCATCCAATTACAGACTGGCCACTGTCATGGAGCGTCAAACCCAGCAGATCACTGATGCAATAGTGGGTGTGCATTCTGACCTGCACTCCATCACTTTGACTCTGAGCTCTGGGCCCCAGAGCCTGGGTGAGAGGGGGATGTGAAGCCTGAAGTCACACCCAGTCACTCTCAGGAAATCGCGAGGACAAAATGGACTTTACAGAACCAGAAGAGCAGCTGCTGACACCATTTGGGGGGCGGGCAGCGGGGCACACCTCTCAGGGCACTTCTGATGTCTATGGCCTCTCCTCCACCTCTCTGCCACTGGCACAGATGCTTCCGAGTGCCACAGCGACTGGTGAGCCACCTACCACTGCACAGGAGACTTCCACCATGCTGGGACCCTCATGACCAGAGGAGGGCTGCCAAAGTCATCCAAGGCAAGGGGTATAATGGCCAGCAGCCTGTCTCCACCAAAGCTGGGAGTGTGGGCGAGCACCATGCCACAGCACCTGGAGAGAATCAAGAAAACTCTACATTAGTCACACTTGGGTGCACATGGGTGTCTTTATCATTTGTGAGATTTGAACATTAATATGAGTTATATACATAAATGGTTGTTATTTTCCAATTATTATCTGGTTGCATTGATTCATTACCTCTGTGAATGTACTGATATGGATTTACTTGATGCTCTTAGGTGACTCTGGAAGGTCTTGTGGCACGGTGGTAGCATCCCTAACTCTGGGCCAGAAGCTCTCGCTTCAAGCCCCACCTCAGGACTTTATGCCCACAGAACAGTTCATAACGTGGCCAAACAGGTTGATTATCAGCCTGTGAATCCTTCCAATACACCTGATGGCAGGTGGTAAGAGCAGGAGAGTTTCCTGGTCAGTCATACTGCAGAAGGCAACTGCAAACCACTACAGTACTTTGCCAAGCATAATCATGGACTCAATGGAGGTCCATAGTCACCAATGCCCTCTTAGGGTATGGTACCTGTAGGAAGAGGAAATGATTCTGTGATTATGTGCATCCTTCAAATTACATTATTTGGCTGAGTAACATTGCCCATATGGTGTTCATGTTATGGAGCTGCCATGAAGATGTTATTGACTTGGAGAAACTTAGCTAATGGAATCATCTGATGATCAGAGTTTTCTGTGTCTCTTGGGCATCCAGACTCTCCCTAGGACTGGCTTGGCCCATTGTGGATCACTCTCCCCTTCCTCTGACTCCTCATCAGAGGACCTGATGTCTCCCTCAATTCCTCCTCCGACAGGGTTTCCCCTCTCTGGAAGGCCATGTTCTACAGCGGACAGCAGACTACTACCATGAGAGACTCTGGCTGCTATATATTGGAGCAAGCCTGATCTATCCAGGCATTGGTATCTCACCTTGAGCGGACCAATGATGCTCAGTGATGGACCTGGTCATTGAATGGCTTTCATTGTAATGACAGCCAGACTCCGTCCTTGGACTTTGTATTAGAATCATCAGCCATTTCTTCAGGGGTTATCCGTGGTCTCCCAGCAGACATCCATCCAAAGTATTGGACCTAAAAACATCCCTGGAACCTGGGAGTGTCTGAGGATGTGTGCATTGTAATTGCTTCCTGGGTACCTCGCACACACCCGCATGATTCTTTGATGGTAGTCGCACACAACCTGCATATTTATGGAGTCGCATCCCTTGTAGTTAATGAAAGCCCCTGGCTCTCCTACTGGGGTATTGATGGCTACATGGGTGCAGTCAATGACTCGTAGCTGTAGGAAACCAGCCATGGCTGCAAAGCCTCTGGCTCTTTCCACTTGACTGTTGTTGTCTGTTGTAAAGGAAATATATTGATGCGCACACCTAGTAAATGATGTGCTGCAAGGTGGGAGATTCCACATAAGTCTCCACAAGCAGCCTGGAATGAGCAGGAGGGGAAGATGTTCAAGGGAACTGTCACTTTTAAGGCCAAGGGTATAAGGTGGCCACCCATTATTGGAGGCTATCTCAGCCACCAGCATGTCACTTAGGGATATGACAGTCTCTCATGAAAGTCTAAGGAGTTACTATCGCCGCGCCATCTGCAAGTAGGACACTCGGACCCTCAGTTGTAAACTCAGTTGGTAGGGTACGGCCTTCACTTACGCCTGTGAGCCTGTTGCTGCCTCTACCCCGGAGCCTTTCGCTCCTCAGCAACTAGTCCACATTCCTGCAGCTCATGTCTCTCCTGCCCCTTGCCACTGGCCTCCTCCTTCTCCATCTCCTCCACCTCGATGGAGGAGGGGCCTCCCACAGAATTTACAATGCCCATAGGGACACAATGTCACACCACAAATGATGCAGTGCTCACCAACGTTTTGGTTCCACCACTGAGGAATAGCCCTGAATCAGATCAGAGGTGTGTACACAACAAGATTTTCCAAAATAACAAACTCTCAGCAGCTTCTCCTGCTAAAGTCAGGCATAGACCCATCATCAGCCTTTATATCCGCCCTATCACCAGCCTCGAGGAAAAAACGTGACTCCCACCATCCATGTATCCCGTCAACCCACCTTATTATTGTGTGGGCAACATTTTACGGCAGTCAATTGGATGGTTAAATACATTAATCGGGGTTTGAGCACTAATTTCGAATAGTGTGCAGATGCCAATTTTGGAACCCTTATTACTGTGGACCACTGTAATGGGGCTGGGTTCGCAACCCAACATCATCATGTCAGGTTTAACTCTTCTGCGGGACTATGGCAGTCCTGCTTTGGCCACATAAAATTCCGCCCTGTAGGTGGTTCCCTCTCTCAGCACCTCGCTTGACTCCTCCACCCCCTTTGTGTTGTTTGGCTGCTTGTCCGATATCCAGTCTTGGACAAGCTGCAGTTCCCTTACATTAAAGATTGGGAAGACAAGAGAAATTGCCTTCTGACCCCGCCACATAGTCGACAGTTTTCCCATTGATTTTATTGCTTTTCCTGATCACTATCTCAGGCTGAATCAGACTGTTCAGAAGCTTAGTCTCCAATTAAACACTGAGCTGACCTCTCAAGTCTATGTCCTCTCTACCGTAAAGATCACATATTTCCACTTGTATGCCATTGCCTGCCTCCACCCACTTCCTGCTGAAACACACATCCATATCATTGTCACCAGCCAACGTGACTACAGCAGTGCTCTCCTGGCTGGTCTCCCATTCCTCACCCTCTGAGAATTGCAGTTCAGCCAGAGCTCTGCTACCCATGTCCTTCCCTGCACCATTCCACTCATCCATCGCCCCTGTGCTGGCTCCTGGTCCCCTTAATTCCTCAAATGTAAAATCCTCAGCCCAATCCCTCTATTGCCCTGCTACTCTCTATCTCAGCGACTTCCTCAAACTTGATAACTACCCCAGAACTCTCTCTATTACTCTGACTCTGACCTCATGTACATCTTCTCTCCCTTTACCCCACAACTGGCAACAGTACCTTTAGGTATTCCAACTCTGAGCCGTGGAATTCCCCCCCCTAAACCTCTCTGCCTCTCCAGCTCTCTCCCTCCTCCTTGAAAATTCTCCTTCAGACACATCCATTTCCTTCTTTGGCTTTGTGTTCACTTTTGCCTGTTTACCCCCATGTAAAATGTTGGGACGCTTTTCTAAGTTAAAAATGCTATATAAATTCAAGTTGATGTTGATTTTACAGGAGGTAGTGATGGCAAACCAGAGACAGCTTTACTTTGCATCTAATCTGTGCTGTAGTTGCCCTGGGAGTGTTTAATTTGAGACTGAAACACTCACCTCATTTAAAAAGTACCTGGATCTGCACCTGAAGTGCTGTAACCTGCAAGGCTATGGACCAGATGCTGGAAGGTGGGATTAAAATGGGTGGCTAGTTTTTTTTGGCCGACACAGACATGATGGGCTGAATGGCCTCTTTCTGTGCCATAACTTTTCCATGGTTCTATGGACAGTGTAGAAGAAACTTTACTCAGATGTACCTGTCTTGAGATTGTTTGATTGGACAGTGTAGAGGGAACTTTACCCTTTATCTAATCCATGCTGTACCTTTCCTGGGAGTTGACGTGATGTAAGAGAGGGAGCTTTATGCTGCATCCTGTTCTTGGTCTTCAACTGATGTTTACGTTTTTCATTGTGTTCCATTGTCCAGCACTGCCTTTCCCACTTTGTTAAGCATAAGAATATAGCTGGCACTATTTTATATAATAAGAAGCAGCAATAAAAAATGAATATACTCTAAATTCCTTTACAGAGCTGCCGCATGATATAAATTGTTTTCATTTAGTGCAAGGTCTGAAAGAACAAAACATTAGCACACAGCATCCTGTGCTCAGCCAGGAGCTCCCTGCTGTCTGCAGGCCAGAAAATTGTCCCTTTCTAATGGCCGGGAATTTACTGTCAAAATAACGACGAGGCACATGGTGCTCACCATTATTACTGGGTTAATGGTACAGCAACTTCATGATAGGCTGGACGTGTGATTAAATGTGAATGTCCAAAGGTTGTTGTCTGAGTTGTGCCTGTCGGCTGTTAGCTACGTCCAACTTGAGTCCACTTTTAACAATGTGATAGGAGTTATTTATTGCTAATCAACCTCTTTGGAAACAAATATTAAGGCCTGAATTTTACCCTCAGGGTGCGTCCAAAGTCGGCGCAGCCAGAAGCGGACGTGAAACCCTCTCCCAGCCAAGATTGGCCTGTGAACGTGATCTTGCGCTGGCTGGCCAATTAACAGCCAGTCAGCGTGAAACGCACCCAGAGAAAGGCTCAGCTCTGCCAGTGGGAGCGGGAAGAGGGCGGGCGCTGAGGTCACCGCGGGTGCTGGTGAGCGCTTCCGCTGAGCTCCCTGAAGGCAGACAGATGCCTCACGGAGTGCAGACCTCCAAATAATAAAAGAAAGCCCAAAACTGCTGCAAAAAATGACCATGCAGCGTAATCAAGCACCTGAAAGCATAACTCATTAAAAAAAACAGTCCCCAGATATTTATTTTAATTTTAAATCCTAATGGAGATTTCATTTTGCCCTCAGATGAGGTTCCATCAAAAATGTAAAGCCTTCCTGGCTGATTGGCCCATCCACCAGTCGTAAGGTTGGATGCACCACAAAAAATCGCTTTCAATTGGACTGTTAATGGGCTTAGTTGTCCGTTTAATTGTTGACGGGCGCCCTTCCGCCTTTTGCGTGCGCCTGCCGAGCAAAATGTCGCACGAGTGCGCGATGACGTTGGGACACTCACCCAACGTCATCTCATATGATCTTATGCCTGTTTGAGTCAAGCACATGCCCATCCACGGGACATAAAATTCCGGCCTAAGTATTGCAAGTGTGGAGTCTCCCTCCGTCAGGTTTTGCATCTATTGGAGAAATTTAAAAATGTTAACATTTTAAATTTAATTTTTTTCTCACTTTTCCTTTTTGTCTTTTTTCTCTTTGTCTTAACAGAACCATTATTTCCCTTTCTTTGTTACTCTTTCAGTACCTGATTTGACATTGAATACTCCTCCTTTAATTCATCCCCCTGTCTCTCTTTTCTGTGGCTCAGTTGATCGCACTCTTAACCTCTGAATCATAAGGCTTTGGGCTCAAGTCCCACTTCAGGACTAAAGCATAAAAATCAAGGTTGACGGTTCAGGGTAGCATTGATGGAGTGATTCATTGTTGGAGGTGGAGTCTTTCAGATGAGATATTAAACCAAAATCTGCCATCTTAGATGGGCATAAAAGTTCCCATGGCATTACTTTGTGTTATTTCTGGTAGCCTGACCAATATCTCTCACTCAAACATTGTAACACAAGCAGAAAATATGGTCATTTCCACACTGCTGCTTATTGGGAGCTTGCTGTGTACAAATTGGCAGCCATGTTTCCTACATAGCAACAATGGCTACAACTTGAAAGTACGTTGATTGCAAAGCACTTTGGTACATCCAGTGATCATGAAAGCTGCTATATAATTTTTTAAATTCTTACATGGGCGTCGCTGGCAAGGCCAGCATTTGTTGCCCAACCCCAATTGCTCTTGAACTGAGTGGCTTACTGGGCCAGTTCGGAGGGCAGTTAAAAGTCAACCATATTGTTATGTGTCTGGAGTCACATCTTGGCTAGACCAGGTAGGGATGGAAGATTTCCTTCCCTAAAGGACAGTGAACCAGATGGGGTTTTATAGCAATCAACAATAGTTGTCATGGTCACCATTACTGAGACTAGCTTTATATTCCAGATTCATTAATTGAATTTAAATTCCACCAGCTGCCATGGTGGGATCTGAACCCATGTCCCCAAAGCAATAGCCTGGGCCTCTGAATTATTACGCACTGACATTATCACTACATCACCATCTCCCCTCAAATGCAAGTCTTTCTCTTCTGTGCTTATTTCACTATCCTGAGACCCTGATTGCATAGGATTACATCATGACCTCCCCCCACCCACTGCTACACTCAGTCAAATGCCCATTCTCTCCACCCTACACTCACCACAGCTCCAATAGTTGTATAATTTACACACATACTGTGGATTACCATTAGTCAGAAACCTAACTGGGCCAGCCCTATAAATACTATGGGTACAAGAGGAGGTCAGAGGGTGGGAATTCTACAACAAATAACTCACTTCCTGACCCCCCAAAACATGTCCACCATCTACAAGGCACAAGTCAGGAGTGTGATGGAATACTTCCCACTTGCCTGGATGAGCGCAGCTCCAGCAACATTCAAGAGGCTCTACACCACCCAGGACGAAGCAGCCTGCTTGATTGGCACCTCATCCGCCACCTTGGACATTCACTCCCTCCATTACTGGCACAGAGTGGCAATAGTGTGTACCATCTACATGATGTACAACAAGGGCTCATCAAGGTTTCTTCAACAACTCCTTCCAACCCTCTGACGTCTATCACCTATAAGGACAAGGGCAGCAGATGCATGGGAACACCACCACCTGTAAATTTCCCTTCAAGTCACACACCACCCTGAATTGGAATTTTATCACCATTCCTTCGTTGTCGTTGTGTCAAAATCCTGGAATCCCATCCTTAAGAATAGTGGGTGTACCTACACCACATAGACTGCAGTGGTTCAAGAAGGCAGCTCACCATCAGCTGCTCTAGGGCAATTCAGGTTGGGCAATAAATGTTGATATTGCCAGTGATGTCCACATCCCAGGAAGAAATAAAAAAGTGTTCAAGGAAAATGTAAAAAAAAACACATTTTATTTAATGCCCATGTTATTTTTCTCTGGGTCCCTGGAAAAAGTGTACCAGAGATTAATTTTAGTTACTGCAAACTTTAGGGCAACCCAGGAGGTTTGACAACATTCGAGGTTTATGAGAGACCAACTGTAATCGCAACTGCTAAAGATAAAAACAAGCAGGGTTTCATTCCCCACATATATTTCTAAGTTGGCGGATTGTATGTCTGTGGAATTATACAAAATAATAACAACCCCACAGTAAGTGCTGTTTGTTATGTTTGATCACTGCATACAAAAGCTCAGCTTTCATGTTTTGCAAATCCTTTTCCATGAGTGGTCTGATAATGGGGATGATGCAACCCATTACAAGGAAGCAGCAGTGAATGGCAGCAGGTCAAGGCTGCAACTCGAGCGAGTATCAACACTGGTCATTTGGGGCCAAATGTGAGGCAGCTGATTTTACTCAGCGCCCTCCACATTCCACACATTTGGATTCTAATTTTTTTTTTTTCATTTGCCTTGGATCTCGTGATTCACCTCAGCATCCCTGAGCATAAACTTGACTTTCCATGCTCTATGTTGTCCCCATAAGCCATGCTGCAAGCGCAGGGTAGGGCAGTATTGGGTTTGCACACGATGCCCATTGCATTTGGATAGCTCATCAATGCACTCTATCTTGACAGAGCAATAATGCCTAGACGGGCAAGACTCCCAGAAAACACTCGCAGAACTGTGCCCAGCACTTTCCACAATGCCAACAACAACTTATATTTATAATAGTGCCCTTAATGTAGTAAAGGTCTCAAGGCGCTTTACCGGAACATTGTGAGACAAACTTTGACAACAAACTACATAAAGAGATATTAAACCAGATGGCCAAATGCCCGGTCAAGGAGGTAAGTTTTTAGGAGTGCCTTAAAATGGGAGAAAGGCAGTAGGGTTTCGGGAGAAAAATCAAGAGCTTCGGGTGTAGGTGGCTGTGGGCACAAACACCTCTGGTGGGACAATGGAAATTGAGGATGCACAGGAGGTCAGAGTTGGAGGAAAGCAGAGTTCTTGGTGGGATGTAGAGCTAGAGGAGGTTACAGAAGTAGGAAGGGGCAGCACCATAGAGGGATATTAACACCAAGGATGAAAACTTTAAACTTGAGGTGTTGTCATTTTTATATTTCAAGAGAGGAGATGGGGGGTGGGTGGAATAGCCGAGGGGACTAAGTACGGAATCTGATGTGCTTTTAAGCTACTTTTTTATATCATATTCCAGCCTTATAATTTACACCTGGCAACTGCTGATTAATAAGTGATAGCATGCAAAGAATAATGGGCACCTCGGAGTGATTACAGCCTCCGATTCACTCAATGGTATGTACAGTCTTTTAAAATAAGTACTTTGAAGTATGTGGGAGTAGTTTCATCCACTTTTTCCGCAACACTGCGCTTTGTTTTACTTCTCATATCCTCTGGCACGATAACATCGACACAGAAAGTGCAGTGATTGTGATATAATTGCTGTAATTTTCTCAAGTGACAATTAAGGCCCAATTATCAACATCACAACAATTGTATTCATATAGCACCTTTGACATGGTAAAATGTCCCAAAGCACTTCACAGTACATTAGCAAGGAAACAGAGTGACATAAGGAGATGGTAGTGCAGATGACTAAAAGCATGGTCAAAAAAGTAGATTTTAAGGAGTGTCTTAAAGGAGGTAAGAGAGGTAGCGAGGTGGATGAATTTAGGGAGGGAATTCCAGGACTTGGGGCCTTGGCAGCTGAAAACATGGCCGCCAATAATGGAGCAATTAAAATTGGGGATGCCCACCAGGTGAAAATTGGAGGATCACAAATATCTCGAAGGGCTGAAGGGCTGCATGAGATTACAGAGACAGGGAGGGTCAAGATCAAAGATGGATTTTAAAACAAGACTGAGAATTTTAAACACAAGACGTTAACCAGGAGCCAATGTAGGTAGGTGAACACCGGGGTGATGGTTCAATGGGACTTGGTTAAGATATAGGCAGCAGAGTTTTGGATGATTTCAAGTTTACTGAGGGTTAAATGTGGGAGACCAGCTAGGATTACCTTGGAATAATCGAGTCTAGAGGTAACAAAGGCATGATTGAGGGTTTCAGCAGCAGATAAGCTGAGGCAGGAACAGAACTGGACAATGTTACAGAGGTGGAAATAGATCTTAGTAATGGCACAATTTGTGGTGGGAAACTCAACCTGTGGTCAGATATGATGCCAAGGCAGAGAACAGTCAGATTCAACTTCAGACATTTGCCATGGAGAAGGATGAAGTCGGTGGCGAGGAAACAGAATTTGTGGCTGGGGGCCGAAGACAATGCCTTCAGTCTTCCAAATATCTAATTGGAGGAAATTTCTGCTCATCCTGTACTGGATGTTGGACAAGCAGTCTGATAATTTAGAGACAGCGGAGGAGTCTAGAGAGGTGTTGCTGAGGTAGAGCTGGGTGTCGTCAGCGTATATGTGGAAAGTGATGCTGCATTTTCGGATGAGGTCACCAAGAAGCAGGATGCACAAATGAGAAATAAGGTGGAGAGGACATGTATAACTGACAAACTGAGAACTGTTATTAGGACAGCAATCATTCTGACCCTGTTTGAAAGGTTAACATCAGTGACAACCCAGACTTCAACAAGCTGGTACTCATCCTTCTAGTGGCATGGAAGCATTTTTATTTTTCTGTTGGCACCATAGGTTGGTGTGTTGCTGTTTTCCAGCCAAGGTAAATAGCCACCTCATCTCGCCGCTATTTTGATCATCATCTTTATTATACCGGTGTCAGGTATGAAGAGGAGAGAATGATAAATTGTTTAAAAAAAAATGTTCAAAGCTTTGAACTAAATATGATTGTCGTAAACTAGGTCTGGTGCCTGATACATGATAAACCGAATTCAAGGGTATGTCCGGTGCATTTTCCTTTTCCCCAAACATTACAGTGAGGGAAGATGTTTCATTTTAAAAAGTATGTGATGGTTTCTTAGTGCTGCTTATTCTGGGGCCATTTGGATTAATAGGAAGCAGCCATTGTGCTGCACCAGATTCATTCAGGGCAATAACGGAATTATACTTCACTAAATTGAAAGAGTGAACAGTGCTTCACTGTTAATTACACATAATTATAAATTGTGACATTCCTAATGAAGCAGCCTGAAGAAAATACCATAAATATTTCAACCTTTTGATCTGAGTTCAATGGAGGAGTGGTTCCTGTACAATCCCTTTGGTTTCAAATTCAGTCTCTTTTCACCCAACTTGTTATTCTATCCTCTCCATGTCCAAAATTCACTTTCGCAAAACTTAACTGGAACTCCCAACTGCAAATCTGATGATCGAAAAGCATCCACAATAACAAACAATTGAGGTAAGATACAACCTGTGTTCTGATCGGAGGGCTCAGTATTACAGATGCCTAGGAATGGGTTTAAGACTGGAACTTATTCGAGAGGTACAGTTAACTTAAAGCTGCAATAGCAGATTCAGGCCACATTCTAATTACTGGGTTTAATTGATTTATATCTGGTAAAATGTCTCTTTTTCTCATATTCCAAATTAGATTTTAAACAGAAATTATATGATTCACAACTTAAAATTTGTCTGTTGAGTTGTCTTTACCCTGATATATCTGCCATTCCTAAAAACATGACCTTGGGCTTGATGGTGTTGAAATTCAATGACACTGCGCATGTTTTTCAGATTTAAACTGGGCACAAAAAATGTTCAATGTGCCTGACGGCATGCATTTTGGATCAGAGATGTACTGCTGCCCTATTGGCATGGGCATTGAAAGAAATATCCAGGGCCAACCTCTGAAACAGGTATTAGGCCTTTGCAGTTGCAAATAACACCTGTTTGATGCCCCCTTCATCAAATCCATTTGCTCTGAATCCAACTGGCTCAGAAAAAGCAAGACTACTTGCAGCCTAACCAGTGGATCCTTAAAGGGATCACTGCAGGTGTCCCCAAAAAGGTATGTTTAAAAAAAATACTTACCTGAATGTAGAGCTGAGAGGTGAAAGAGTGACCCTCTTGTCTCACATTAAAGCCATGGGTACCACTGCCAACACTACCTCACTGATTGCTGCCTCTTTCCCTTTCCCAGTTTCTGCCTCCCTCCCCCCCCCTCCCCCAACCCCCCACCGCATGTAGGTCACTCCTTCCCTCTTGATTGTCTATCCCTCTCTTCCAAGCCCAACCTGATGGCCACTACCCGTGATGCAGTGGCCTGAAATTCAAATGGTCTTCAATGGCGAGTGCTGGGGATGCCCACCAATGTTGGGTGAACTTTCAGGGCCTACCCCTTGCATTGCAGAGATTGTTCTGACCGCTATTCTCACCCAGAGCTGCAGTTCTGTTCCTTGAATGCAGAGTGTGCAGTTCCACAGCATGTGTAATGTACATAATTTTGCAGCATCAGCACCATTCCATCAGCTGAATTGCTGGAAGATTTTCTTTAGCTTTCTGTAGTTTGTGCTCAGTTTCTGTTTTCAAGTTTGGAGAAGAGCTACAGAACAAATTTCAAAAGATTAATGTTCACGCTGAAAGTATTGCTTATTCACAGCTTGTGAGTGTCAGAAAGAGAGAGTGAAATGATAGGGTGCATTGCCTACACACTTGTTGCTGTGTTTATTTTATGTTCTATAAACTTCATAAAGCATATTAGACTATGATGGAATTTTTCCTCATTATGTTTAATTAATTTACCTCCAAAGCATATTTTGAAGGAAACAGAAAGCCTCTAATTATCTCACCTGTTTTTTTTTGTGAGCACCTGTAAAACATGTGTGTGAGAGACAGAGAAACAGACTGACAGTTACTGTCTCCATTCTAATTTAATTGCTTTTTGAATAAAAAATGTATGTTGAATTTTGAAGGTTAGCAAGGCCTCTTTGAGGAAACATATAGGACAGAAGGGTTGTGGGGAGGTAGGGAGGGGAGAGGCCTCCCTTGCCTTGTGCTCCTCTCCTTCCCTCCTACAAGATACACCTGAAGCACCATCTGTCACTTACCTACTGGCTGGCACAACTTCCCCTGATGCCTTTTGGTGGCCTTTAGCTGCCTGAAGTTCCTTTTCTGCCCACTGCCCTGTTGCCATGCTCTGCCTATTTGGGTGAGCAGGGGGAAAACAGTATGCAGGTCAATCCCATTAAAATACCCTAGGCCCCAAACACTGGCCAATGGATGCATTCCACACCATAGATTAGTAGACATCATGTAGGGAGTTACATACAGTAATATTGTACTATATGACTCAAACTAAAGTTCCATGTGACTCACAAAGCTAGTTTACTGTTCCAGATGAGTCAGAATTCAGTCATAGAGAACCATGTCCTCAAACATCAGGGCTATTGTTCCATGTGACTAATCCAATAATATTCCACAAGGCTACTCATACCGTAACAATGTTATGAAAATGCAACTTACACTGCAATGAAATTGTACCATATGATTGAAACTGTAACAATTTGAACCATGTAACAATTGATAACAAGAAAAGAATGATTTACATTTATATAGCACCATTCATGTCCTTGGGACATCCCAAAGCATTTTACAGTAGATGAAATATTTTAGAAGTTTAATATAGAAAATGTGGCAGCCAGTTTGCACAAAGTTCTCTGTTTTTCTTTAGATAACGCCATGGGATCTTTTACATCCCCCACGAAGGTAAATAAAGCCTCAGTTTATCATCTGAAAGATGGCACCTCCGACAGGGCATCACTTTCTTAGTACTGGAGCATTGGAGTATCAGCTTTGGCTTTGTCCTCAATGCTTGGGAGTGCAGCTTGAACCCTCAGACTTTTGACTCCGACAAGAGTGCTATCACTGAGTCACAGCTGCCACACATCGGGAGGACCTTCCCCTGCAGAATAAGGAATGGTGGATGAATGCAATTGTTAGCATTCTGTGCTCAGGGAAAGCCTGATGACTGGAAAAACCTTGAGTGGCATCGGGCTGCTGAACTATGACTGAAAATGTTTTCAAGTCCGTGCATTTTTTCTGAGGTGTGTTCTTGGAACACCTGTATCTCAAGGCAGTCAAAGATTTCTCAACTCTTTGAGGAGAAAGATAGAATGTGATGTTGACTTTTGGACGGTGTAAGTTATTTGCAAATAACTGTTGACATCTCTGTAGAATGCCACAGCCCCCCCAATCCCACCCAGACTTCATAAGAAAAATTCTACAATAGCACACATTGCATGGAATAATTAACACAGTGTGGGCAGGATCATAGGATGGGTTCTTTGATGGAAAGTCTATCCTTTGATTAAGCTACTGTGTAATTAATTTTTCTATAAATGTTTCTTTCTTTTTATTCTTTCTTTTCATCTTTCTTTCTGTAGAGCCTATGATATGCGTTATCTTTTTAGAGTAATCTGGAGCTAAAGGACCAGAGTTATATAGTCAACCATGCAGTCAAGGAATCCTGGTGTGAACATGGGGAGACTTTCACTGATTTGCTGGGGGGTTTTTTTGTCTGCCAACATTAAATGATTAAGAATGATAACTAATCCAATGGCTTCAGGAAGGTGGAGTTGAGGTAGAAGATCAGTCATGGTCTTGATGAATGGCGGATTAGGCTCAAAGGGCCAAATGCCCACCCTAGCTCCTATCTCTTAAGTGTTTTTGTTTTTCCCATTCTTTCTTCTGTTTAGAGGGGCACTGAGTGACCAAACTCCAGCAACTGCTCTTGCACCAGCTACCTCAAATCTGCTTTGCACTGACAGGAATTATCAGTGTAGGGTAATTGACTGACTAATTTCTGCATCAAAGTACATTCATAAAGTCCTCAAGCTTCACTTTGAAGCTGATGCATTCATAAATGTAAAGCCATATGAGCCACCTGCTTCAGCCTTCCATAGGAACCCATGGTCCCACACTACCTGACCACAGGATTACACAACAGCCTCCAATACTTACTAGAAAAAGCATAGATTATGACTTGAGCAAACATGGAGCAAGATTCATTGGTGTTTAAGATTAGATATTTTAAAACAGCAAGTAAGCCTGCAGCCATAGTCTTGAGTTCCTATGAGAATGCAAAATGTGATGGTGTATCATGAGGCTTGATTCTAGTGGGGTTGCTTTGCTGGGGCCCTTGAGGAGTCTGTCAGAAGCATTGAAGTATTCAGCACTAACCACAGAGACAGCAACTCTTAAAGAATTAATTAAAGTTCATTAATGAAAATATGGTGGCATCAGTCCTCATCATGAGGGGAACTGTTCTGCCAAGTACTGAAGTTAGAGAATTGTTAGTAATCATCAAATTTTGGTCTTACACATCTAGACACAGGAATGAAATCAAGTACAATACCTATAACACAATGGAAAGCACAGCTTGGCCTTGAAGACTATCCAGCGAGTTGATATTTTATTCAAGACCTTGTCCATCTAATGGATAATTGTGAAGACTCTTTTCTTTTGACAGTGTGGAAAATAAACAATAAGTGTGAGTTAATGGACACATTAAGGCCTAACAAAAGTTTGAACTGAAATCTTTGGAGGTCAGGGAAGAGGGAAGAAATATATTATCTGAACTGGGTCACTGACTTATGGCATCATGCTGTGCCAGCTCTGTGATGATTATTGAATGAGGTTGATGATTATTCCCACAGTATCTGAAGTTCTAAGGACCATGTCCATGACTCTGTGCTGTTACTAGAGGAAACACAGGTACAATTCAAAATTCCACTATGCAATTATTTGCTTCTATCGGTATAATTTTTCATTTTTTTTTCTTAACCTCTCTCCTCTTGCACTGCTTCATATTGAGATATGATTCTGCAGATTCACCCTCATGTACCTTCCCAATTGATCCTTTAATGTGTTCGCTGGGGCAATGAGAATTGACTGACCATTCAACTGTAGGAGTCTCCGAGCCAAACCCAATGCTGCTCTTGCCCGATGCCCTCTCGCCTGCTCTCCTGAGCAGGAATCTCTGAATAGGGATCAGGGGAGGGAGCCCTGGTGGATTTTCTCCTTCCAAAGTCCAGGGACGCTCTATCCAGTTGCAGTGCCCCTGCTGCCAGCCAAGTCTGGGTTCAAGCCAGGGGCTTCCCTAGTGCACGTGGCTGGGAACGCGCTCTTATCAATGGACCCAAGTTGTTGTTTGATACATTAATCTTTAAATAAGTATGGACGAAGACATGAATTAGGTGGGAAAATAGAGCTCGAACCTATTTTAAGAAACACCCAGAGCTCAAAGCCAAGGAGCCAGATTACGCTCTCCTTACTCTGCACAGTGATCAGCCACTTGTCAAGGACGCCAGCCGAGAAATCGGAACATGTCCAAAGGTGTGCATGATCCCAGGGCTGTGCATGCTATCCGCCTTATTGGGCCTTCACACTCCCCATTCCTGTTTCTGTAACCACCCTCGCCCTCCCTCCAGCCTTCTGACATTCCTGCACTTCTTCCAATGTCGGCCTCTTGAGCATTGCCATTGCTGCGAGTGCCTGCGGTGCCTCAGCTCTGGAATTCCCTCCAGGCCTCCTCCCGGAGGATCCCCCGGGGCCTCCCCTCACTCTCTCTCTCACTCTCTCCCTCCCTCCCTCTAAGTCACTCCTCAAAACCAAGCTCATATTTTGTTTCGAGCCTCAGCGCCCAGCCCCACGGAGCGCTTTGCAAATGCAAAAGCAGCCGTGCAAATGCAAGTTGTTGTTAGCAAGGCACCCGTTTTGCGCCTGCGAGGCACAGGCACAGTGCGATCCCATTTCTAGGCCACGACCTCCCTCTGCTCCTCCCTTGGCTGTTCAAAAGAAAAAATCAAATGGTCAAATAAATGAAACCAGTGGGAATGGTTAAGAGATTATAGTTCCTTACTACCATTTGATTTTTGTATAAGAGAGACCGTGTGTGTGTGAGATCTCTGCTTGAATGAGAGACTGAAGGGATGTGATTGGAGTTGCATCCCGCGCTCTGTCTGCTCCGAGTTGCATTCTGCTCGGTGAGTTCAAGAAGCTTGTTTCTTAATGAGCGCAACACTTTCACACACTTTGTAAATAATCTAAAGTTAAACATTCTCCTTTTGGAGAGAAAAGAAACACAATATGATTCCGAGGGTAGGGATCATGCAGATTCCCCAGTGAAATCGCGGGACCAGATGCACAAAGAGTGTTCTAATCTAACCCCCTTTTTGTTTAACCTTCCCAAATTTAGCAGGAATCAGGTATAAAAGGAGGTAGGAGTGAAAGAAGGGGGGCGGTGAGGTGGTGGAGAGATGGATGTGCGGACAGATGAATATAAATGGGCAGGCATGATTAGAGGGAAAATATTTCTCTTTTTTTTATTCAGTAGATCAGTGGGTCTTGTTATGTGTAATTCCCTTATATCAGAACAGACAGGGAATAAACCTTCATGTAAATCATCTCACCAACTGGAACCCTATTAAAACCAGAGTTTTATTCTCTCTCCTGACTGCAGCGCGAGAATCCCATTTTCTTATCAGTTCATTCACCCTTTACATTTCTGAAATTAGAAAATCCCCCCCCCTCTCTTCCCTCCCGTCCCCCCTCCCCAACCACCAGTACCAGAATTGAGCACCTGATTTGAAAGAGGGAGCAGACCCACTCTTTTTTTTAAAAAAAAACATAGGAACCAGATCCAATTACAGATAGTCCCCGGAAAAAAAATAATAACGCAGGACTGATGTCTGCCTGATATTCAGGTTTTAAGAGGCAGAACCCGAGTGAAACAATGAATGATCAAAAATCAGAAGCTGGAATCGCCTCGTTCACCACATAACCTGGTGAATTCACAATCTTTAAATTGATGCCATGTGCTCCCAACATCAACACGGGGCTTGGGGTTGTGGGGGGATTTTGGGGGGCGGGGGTTGGAGAACATCAGTCAAAGGCACGAGAATTTCACCCGGGACCCCAAGCCTACATCTGCAGAGCTGGTTTATTCATGCATTGTGCAGGGTAGTGCTGGTGTGTCCCCCCAGACAGCCCCCCCACCCCCTCTTACACTCCGGGTTCACTGTTAAACAACCTGAGTGTCAGTACAATTTGCTACATCAGGAATGAAAGTGCAGGTTTAACATCTGGTGGAAAGAGACTCAATTGGAATCTCAGATATCCCGCATTATACGTACACTTTTAAAAGATGAAGCATTCCCCCACCACCACCCCCCACTACCCCCTCCCAAATGAACTAAAGTGATGATATTTTTCCGGGACCCCAAAGCACAGCAGAATATGAGCCTTAAATTAATCATTGTGATCCGTTTTCTGTGATATTTTGCAGAAAATTACGATCAGGGATAAACACCCACATCTGAAAATTAGCAAGGATTTTAAAATATATATATATATATATTTATGGCAATGTATTTTTTGGGGGATTGAGGCCGGGGGTGGATGTGTGAGAGAGGAGGAGGTTGTTTGAGTAGCTGAGAAATCTCACCGGGCGCCAGTCCATGTCGCTGTACTTTTTACTTTTATCACTAAATTAAGCATATAAATTACATTAAAGCACCCGACTGTCGTATTAAATTAAATAAAATAAAGGCCAATTATCCGCTCCTTTTATGTGACGCGAGGCTGCAGCCCAGTTTGAAAGGAGTCCGGGAGAGATAAGGAAGATTGAATTGAACATATGATCCGCTGACTTTTTTGTTCCCAAAATATAAAAACGCCTGAGACGCAGTTAAAGGAAGATCTATAGGCTCGCTGAGATTCGACAGTGCAATTCCCCCTGTGATATAGCAGAGCTCTCTCCACACGCAAGAGGCAGTTTTATTAATGAACATCGGTCTCTCCTCGGCAATTTAAAATAAACAGAAAATATTGTAATGGTTTCTCTTCAAGGGGGTTTCAGACCGTCTGTATGGTGCCTGATACTGTGTCCACTACCCACCCCAACCCCCCCCGAACCCCCACCCCTCACCCCAGCTTTGCTAAATCTATATAGGTTTTACATATATTCATTCAGGTATCGAATCCATATGTTTAACCCTTGAAAAACTGCAAAACATTTTTCATCATCTGAGTGTTTTCGAAAATAATATTCTATGCACCCAGAAAAAAAAAACAATTTTTGAGAATGGAAAGGCAGCACACGAAAGGAACGAAAAGCACTCTTCAGCCTTACTTCTGAAAGCGCCGTGCCGAAAATTCTGATTTCTTTTTGCGATGGGCTGAGCCAAAACTTCAAAAGAGTCCGCAAATCACACCCACACACGGGGAATCACCTCGATACCCGTCCTGCTATATCCAACTCTGGCTTGCAGGTACATAGGGAAAAGCCTCCCTGCCTGTCCTGTGTGTGTGTGTGTGTAGTGTGTGAGTCGCGACCCTGTGTCTGTTGTTGTACAGTAGGTCGGAACACAATAGGTCAGGAATCAATAAGAGCTCGGAAATGAATTATATTTACCTGGTCAGTGAAACTGCTATCGATATCTACACTCCATGAGGATATTTGCCAGTATGAGTATACTATTTCTGTTGGCGTTAATGGTGCACAAAAATACTTATTATACGGAGAGGATACATTGAGCCAGCAACACAATTTGCATAGGAACAATATTATAGTCCATGTGTTACTGTACCAACATAAATGTCATCTTTAATACATTTTTTTTTGGAAAAAGGGAATAGTCTGCAAAGAGCAGGACAGAGCAACGTTATTCTAATATCATTCTAATATTCCAGAGATGAATTTGCATGCTTTAAGATTAACACTAGAAAAAAAAATCTTCATATTCAGTTCCAACCAGTATCACCATAAATTACAGGACCCAGATAAGGGCTTGAGAATGTAATAAGACACGAGATGCTGTTTTTATATTGAATTGCACCTTGGGCGATAGTGCAGAATACAGAGGGAAAAAAAAACTTCTTCCAGCATATGTTCTTGGCAGATAAGTAAACAATCTGGATGTGAAATGAAAATTTTAATTAGGGAAGTAATACTATTACACCTCAGTGTGCTAATCCTATACCCAGCACCGTGACATTACACAACCCCATAAGCAGAGAGGCAAAAGAAAAACAAACCAGGCTCACAACCACGTTTCCCCACAAACCAATTGTTTTCATATTTTACTTTTTTTGAATTAATGTCGTGTTACACCGTCTGTAATTATTAATTCCGTGACTCTCTTATTAAGCCCTGCACCCGTCAATATGTTTCATGTTATCCTTTAACTATCACATTTGATATGCCTATGCGATTCACTCATGCTCACTCTTACTTGTAATTATACTAAGGTATTTGCATCTGAGAGGCTTATTTGACGTTTTTTTTCCCCTTCTGACTGATCTTCGTTTTTTTTTTCAACTTTGAAATTCTAATAATCATCCCTGACCCCGGAAAGGTTTTTTTTTACAAGAGTTGATTTGATGCCTGAATCATTTTAACAACAGACATTCGCTCGGTGTTTTTTTTTTAATAACAGATTATTCGACCTTAATGGGGAATCAAAAATAATTGAGGACTGTTTTTTTTTTAATTCAGGGAAGAAAGCAAATTAAGTTAAATTTGCAACACGAGAGGGAGAGAGGGAAGGTCACCGGGGCTGTGGAGGGAGGACAGTAATAAATGAAGATGGGCAAAGGACAAAACACGATGGGCAACGACATTTAAAAACAGGGGAAGCACTGGGATTGTCGCGCGTTTCGACGTTGTTTCTGGTTTTTATTAACAAGCTGAAATCCGCCAGCGAAAATGGAAAGGCTTCATTACATGGGGGAATAAATATGTGTTTCAGCGGAGTTAGGATGATAACTTTTGCAGTCTGACCTAATGGCAGTGTTGTGCCAGTAGAATCAACAGGGACTGAGAACGCATTCAGTTCCCAGTCTGCCTCACATCTCACCACTCCGGCTGCTGTTTGATCAGCCAGGTAGCAACGGAAGGCAAGGCAAACCTTATCACCCCACCACATAACAGTCCATTTGTTAATATATATATATATATATACATATATATATATACAGAGAGAAAGAGAGAGATTTACAACAACTCTTTCTTCATGAGTGACAACTCCATTTAAAAAAAAAAGAATTATAACAGACTTAACATCAAAATGATAATTAGAACCGCAACATTCCATTAGACAAATCTCCCTGTGACAGCGAGCTGTTCATTTCAAATTGTTTGAAAACTTCTTTACAACTTCAGCCAGGGAGTGTGTGGAGGTGTGCAGCGTTCTAACTTTTCCAGACAGCTCTCCGAATGCATTATTTTAAAATGCTGCGGAATGTTCGACTACAGAGTTTCAGACGGTGCGTCCAGCGGCCCAGATTTACATCGTGCTATATATATATACTGGGGATTTTTTTCCCTTTCTATAAACTTCCCAGTCTAGCCTCTCGTTGTCTAACAGCCTGGAACGGGGATCAGAGTCTTAATCCGGGTTGATTTACGGCGGCCTGTCATTTACTCGCATTCAGTGGCTCGACCCGGGTCAGGTGTGAATTGGAGCGGACTAGGTGATACATCTCCCCGTTCAGGGTGGGATGAAGTAGGGGCGAGACAAGACTTTGGTGGAGCATAAAACACCAGCACAGACCAGTTGGGCCGATCGGCCCGGTTTGTGTGTGCGCTGTGAGTTCTATGTCGTGTTAGTGTTTGCCTCATTGGAGACGCACTCCGCCAAGGTATGCGGATGTCTGCTATTCCATAACCTATCACCTTTAACAAATTCACAGCGTTCCTCCATTGTAATGTTTAGCTCACTATTGTCTCCTCTCCCGATGACATTTCCCGCCTTGGCTAAATGAGAATGTGCCCCCGCACTGCCCAAGTACAGCACCGAGCCAACAACCAACGTGCCGAGTGAAGGCGTACAGATTCTAAAGTAGCATGTTATTGTAACCGGAAACCCTCCAACTAAGTGTTTGGAAATCCGAGCGCCGAGGTGTGCTATTTGTACCTGTCTGCCTAATGATTTTATTTTCTTTTTTTAAAAAAAAAACAAGAGAAGAGCTTTCTGGATGAACTGGTTTGACAGGAGCTAATTCCCCCTCCGGGGTTCCTGGACTCGACAAGTGACAGCAGACATCAGTTCACTGAGGTGTCAAGACGATTAGCAAAAGTAGGTTTGTTTTGTTAAAAAAAAAGGGGATTGCTTGGTACGGTGTGAATGAACCGGTCTGATAGGATTAATCGGGCAGTTAAACTGTTTTATATATTTTTTTTAAAAAGGCCTCTTGTTGCTTGAAGTGACATCAGTGATTTCGTGCAATTCACCCCAGCTACTTAAGTTTCGATATGGGCACGTTTGGGTTCAGTTTTGACACTGTAGCTTGGTCATGTTAGTGAATATTTTAATTGGGTGAGAAATGTCCACTCGTGATTTTCCAGATTCTGGTCATTTCAGACAAAACACCCTCACACAAAAGGCTCCACATTTACAAACTTCAGTCCCGTGAGCCTTCTTTTTGGTGGTGGCCGTTTAACAAGAGGAGGAGAAAGACTTTTAATACCTTTGAACTCAGGCAACACGATGTTAATAAGCGTGTACTGAAATTACCAGGTCATAACAAAAAAACATCTCCATTATGCTGTTAGCCTGGGCAAATCAGACGCGGACGAGTGATGTGTGATATCTAATTCTTAACAGTAATTGTCAAATCAGTTTTAAATTACAGAATAGAACCATTTAAAACAGAAACCTCCTATTCGCTTTCCCCTTGCAGTTTTGTACTACAATGAACTAAACTGCATTCTTAGAACTCAACCTTCACCGTTCACTGCTCGAACCTGTTACTAACACCGACCTCCTGTTTCTGACACTTGGCGTGTTACTAATGTGTCTCTCATGCAGGGATTTTTGTCAAGAGGTCAGCTATCCTAATTCCTTCTCTTTCTGTGAAGTATTATTTTTGCAGGCATGATGGCCCCTCCCACCCCACCACCCCAGCCTCCGAATCGTCGGTTTGTTGTGCATCGCATTCACAGTTTATGTATTGTGATTGTGCGGGTTCCTTCCTGAAACACTCGCCACACGAACACTTTAGGGATGGAATACAGGAGGGAAGTACAATGAAACCACCCACTCCCATCGATGCAGCAGATGGGCGGCTGTTGCCCCCTTGTCATTGAAAAGGTCCGTGAGCAGCAAGTGTCGAGTCTGCACCGCTAAACAGTTCGTCTCTGTAAATGGTGGAGTTGGGAGGGGGGTGGGGGGGGTCATTACGCCTTTGGACAATATGACAACCGCTCCATTTAAATCCTTTTATCTAACCTGCATCCGACGTTGTAAGTGAGTGAGCGCAACGCCAGCTTAAGACATGACAGAGCAAAATGCGATAGAGAGGGTGAGTAAAGTTAGGCATGGGGGGGGAGAAAATGAGGGCGGGCAAATACGTCCTACTAGAACTGGAGCGAGATAAAGAATTGGAAAGCCCTTCAAAAACATTCAGTTGAAGCGTCAGAACAAATATTTAAAAAAATAGATTTAAAAAATATGAATAGAATTAAGAAGTCGATGCAGGCTCTTGTCCATTTGATCTCAAACCCCTCTGGATGTGTTATAAATTAGGTTAAAGAGTCAGTTACCTGAGGTCTTTAACTAATATGTGCCAAGACCTGCATCTTAACCCGGCCTGGGGTTTCCACATTAAGCAAAGCGGTCTGAATGCCTGCGATCCCCGGCGTTCACCCATCTGATCACAGCGGGCCTGTTCCACACATCCAGGGCTGGTGGGTAGGCGTGGGGAGCGGGGTGGGTGGGGGAATCTAGTCCGGCCGTTTGCTTTCCTTCTCTTCAATAATATCCCCTGTCTTCCTTTATACCCAACAAGAACATTCATCGTTACAGTAAAAAAAAACCAAACACGGATCAGTCTGAATGGCACTGTTTCTGAGGAAGTCAATTTGTCTGCTATTAACTTCAAGTTCTACAATCACACAGTTGGTTAAAAACAATAATTTAACCATGAAAGTTAAATGTTGCACTTGATGACGGGTTAATATGAAATTACTGGCTAATTCTAATTCCACTGAGACTCCACTCAGGCGTTTACGGGATTATACTGGGACATGTTAATTGTGAGTTCAAGCGCATTTCCATTCCAGTGTCCAATAAACATACCATATTCCGCATATATTTTTTTTTGTGTAGACACCGTGTCTTTATTTAAAACATTACCTTTGTTCAACAATTGAACAGAGTACGAGGTAAAATCCTTCTGGATACAACTTGTTTTGGAGACATACTTTTCTTTCAAACATAGTTAAATTGTAATTTTTCTTAAAAAAATAACCAGCGTTGGTCACTTCACGTCTGAAGTTCGGTTGGAAATGGGGGAGAAAAAAAAAAACCGGGGGGCCAGTTCCAGAGTGAGGACTATCTTTAATGTAAGACAGACTCTCCTGTCCTCGCTTAGCCCCCAGTTAATGTTACACGTTATCTCTCAATTCCTATGGAAATTGGCAGATGGTCTAGTTATTACTGATTGGTGGCAACGTTTTGATATAAGTCTCGCTTCTGATGTGCAAAGGAAACTTGAGGACTTGAAAGAATTTAGTTCCAAAACAAAAAGAAAGAGCAGGTGGTATTATACACCACTATACATGATAATAAATAAAACCTAAACTGCTACTTTTTTTAAAAAGTGGCAGCTTTTCAAACAAAACATCTACAATATTACAGTCACTCATCCGCCTTCAGTAGCACTCGTGTTACAGTCAGGATTCAGAATCCGCCACAAAGTTCCCTTTTAGAGTCCTTCGCCAGGCGAGGACAAAGTTCCGATTTTTGGAGCCTTTTACTCTACATGCAATGTAAGATTGAAGACCAGAGGCAGTCTTTTTAATTAAGATTTTCTTTCTCGCTCTCTCTCTCTCTCTCCTTCCTTTATCTTTGTTCCCCCTTTTTTGTTTCAATGTTGTTTACATTGCAAGTTGCCTTGTGCCGGAGTCAGGAGATTCTCCTCCAAAGTTCAGTCCCATTTTGGTCCATTCTGTTGCGGCGGTGTTCCCCACCTCACCCCCCCACCCCCTCCCCACCTCTCGAGCCTCAGCGTTTCAGATGTCAGTCTTTAATTTGTCCGGTTTGTGTTGTACATGCAGTATTCGAATTGAAGTTCACAAGATAAAGTCTCTTTTCACTTGATGCCGCAGCCGTGGACCCTCACATGGCGGCTGCGTGCGCCGAGGTGTAAGGGTCTATGCCTCCTTTGGTCATTCCCGGGAAGAGTATGTAAGCCACGGGAGGCTGTAAACTGGAGGCGGACCAGGCGCTACAGTTACAGGGGACCACATAGCCTGGGTTGGTGGGCGATGGGTGGGTGTGCGTGTGCTGGCTGGGGCAACTCAAGCTCCCGAACGCTCCGCTTTGGTATCCCAGGGTGGACGCGTAGGGCAAAGTGGTGGCCAGGGTATGGGGCACCTCGGTCATCTTCTGAATGGCGCTGGAGCCGAACTGGCTGGGGTCGAGCAGGGAGTAAGGGGCCGACGTCGGCGGGAGGAAAGTTCTGGCTTTCTCCGAGGCGCCCAGCAGCGAGTCGGCGGCAGACATGGAGAGACCGGCAGCCTTCAAGTGATCACTGTCCCCCAGGTAGGGCAAAGGAAAGACATACCTGTCTTTCTTCAGGAGGTTCTTCGGCTTGCGCCGGGGTCGGTACTTGTAATCTGGGTGTTCTTTCATGTGTTGCGCCCTTAGCCTCTTGGCTTCGTCGATGTAAGGTCTTTTCTCAGCCTCCGACAGCAACTTCCATTCAGCCCCCAGCCTCTTGCTGATCTCGGAGTTGTGCATTTTGGGATTGTCTTGGGCCATCTTCCTCCTCTGGCCTCTGGACCAGACCATGAAAGCGTTCATCGGTCTCTTGATGTGGTCTGCGGGCTTGGACATGCTGGTGCTGGGGAGGGCGAAGGTGGGGGGGTGGGTGGGGGGTGGGGTGGTGGTGGGGGTGGGTGGGGGGAGGGAGGCAAACGATTGACTTTGGGGAAGTAAGCAGCCGGAGTGAAAACAGCTCACCTGTCACTGACACCAACGAGCGACAAGCAAAAAAATCTCCCTCAACAAATCATTGCAGCTCTAAGGCGAAAAAACAGCTTCTCCTGTGCAGCCGGAGACGCTCCTTGTTTTAAAACAAAACTCAATCAACTGGCCTGGAGATGGTGAAGATGGGAGTTCTTCAGTTTAAGTTGCTCCGCTAATTGGTTTCGCAGAGGCTGCTATTGTTACATTGATTTGTCTTTTCTTTGGCTCTCTCACGCTTGCTTTACCTCTCTCTCTCCCTCTCTCTCTCTCTCTCTTCCTCCCCTTGGAGGTGTCCAGTCACAGAGAGCACCTGGACGGAAAATGAAGAGCAAACCTCGTGATCCGCAGCCAAAGAGCGGCGAAGTTCAAAGCGTCGGCCGGGTTTGTGAAGAGCGCCGTCACCCGCACGCAAAGTGACATAATCACTAGGCGTTCACCAAAATCCCTGGGCGTCCAATCGACAGAGAGAGAGGGAGAGAGAGAGAGAGAGAGAATAATATCCACAGGAGAGCAACAAAAAAAGGAAAGAAAAGATAGGGACTATTGTGCCCCCTCCCTACCACCCCCACCAAAAAAAAGAGAGGTTGAACGAGAGAATAATAGTCTTCTTTATGACTAGTTAAAACACACACACACACACATACACACAGCTCTTAGTTTGGGATGATAATGTGAGCAGGCTGTTTTATTATTACAATGTGCGATGCATTTTTTTGTTAAACGTAAGTAAGTGCGCCAGTGACTTTTTGGGGGAATGTGCCGGCGAGTGATGAGACAGGTGAAGGGACTTTATATACAGAGCAATAGAGTTTCCCCCCACCACCCATTCTCTCCCCTCTCTCTCTACTCCCCTTCGCATGGCCTTATACAAACCCTACACTAGCAGCCCCCTCACCCCCAGTCTAACTCCATCATGTCACCGGCTTTTTGTTTTGTAACATTCGTTCTTCCTAATCGATTGTTTTATGAAACAACAAATCGTTCCTGATATTCATTCCATTGTCAGTAGGGTCGGTGGAAATAACGACCCTTGCCATTTTAACACATAACCCTGCTTTAATAATGATTTCATTTGTATTTTGCGCTGATCTCATTTCTCCAAACACATATTGGTAAGTGTATCAGGGCGGGTTTTTTTTGTGTGTGTGTGTGTTAAAGATATATAATTGCGATTTTTAATAGTTAGCGCTGGAAATGTTTAAAAGTCATCGGTTGAAGGTGGCCAACTGGACGGTCAAATCCAGCTTTCTGTCCACGGGACGGTCGCTGTGACCCCCGCACGGCAGCTCAGATTTCCCTGGGTTGAACAAACACCAGCCCCCTTATTCGTTAAAAAAAAAAAGCTGTTGAAAGGAGGATCGAGCGGCCTGGCAACCGCATCGTGACATTTCGGAGCGGCCCCAGGTACCGTCAACAAGAACCAGTTCCTCCCTTTTCAGGGTTGGCTTGTTAGCCAGAGAGAGAGAGAGAGAAACTTGCAAATCCAAATTCAATCAGCTATCATGCACCATTTAATAAATAATTGCCTGGGACATGCGGAGTTGCCCTGAGGGGCTGTGTTTCTGAAATGGAAACGATTGTCCCAGGTTTCCCGCAGGGACCCCTGTGCGTTGGGCTTCGCGACTCCTGCACCTGTCTGCTTCCACTGCCGTCCAGGGAATCACACACAGTGAAAGGGACTGAATCTCGTCGCCTTCCCAATGCCTCACCCGCTGTGAAATCCGAAGGAGCGCTAGACAAATCACCCCCCACCCCCCCTCCCTTCACCCCACCCCCCACCCCCCACTTAACTCCTCTGCCTCACTGCTGAGCGTTTCCTCTCCCGCGTGGTCAATTTCCCTGGCCTCTGCAAGTGATCACTCGCTCTCTTGTGATCAATTCCGCCCCCCCCACCCCCCCTCACCACCCTTGTGATCAATTTCTCTCCCCCTGTGATCAATTTCTCTCACCTATTTGATCACTCGCTCTCCTGTGATCAATTTCTCTCCACTGTGATCGATTTCTTTCCTTAAGGCTAGCCCCCCCCACTCTCTCCCTGTGATCCCAATCGCCCTGCTTAAGATCACTTTCTCCTGTGATCACTTTCCCCCCTTGTGATCATTTTATATGGGGCGGGGGGGGGGGGTGGGTGGGGGGAGGGGATAAAATTGCAGACTGAATGTTGACAATGTGTACAGTCTACATCAAATAGAAAAAAAGGAATCCTGATTATTTTGTACACCCACCCACCCCCCAGCCTCATTTTCTCCATAACAACTATTTTCAAATCATTTCATGCGTTTTAACTATCCCGACACTCTTCCTACCCTTGCCTCTCACTCTTGATGCTGATTAGGTCCAAGCAAACTGAGGCTTGACTAACTAAGCTTTCATTTCTTGTAAACGGAAGGCGGCCATTCATAGACAGGCAGGCAGAGGCGAGCCGGTGTTGCTGGGTTTAAATGTGTTGTGGTGTCCCTTTTTTGGGACAATCGATAACAAGGCGCAGATGCCCGGGTGCACCGCCAAACCCCAGCAGACGAGAACCACTCGCTTGCCCTTGTCTTTACCTTCGGACTCCGGGAGCTGCATGAAGTCAAGGAATTTGAGTTTGCCATTTAAGAGCCCCCCCACTTTCGTTAGATGTTCGTCGCCTGAGTCACAGAAGTCTGTATAAGAGATCGAGAGTGTC
The DNA here is from genome assembly GCF_964194155.1 of Cetorhinus maximus. Classification (NCBI taxonomy): domain Eukaryota; kingdom Metazoa; phylum Chordata; class Chondrichthyes; order Lamniformes; family Cetorhinidae; genus Cetorhinus; species Cetorhinus maximus. The sequence goes on from NC_135897.1 coordinate 9,136,782, forward strand.
TCTCAAACATAGACACCGGGACATGTGGGATGTGCTTTCTGGTTGTGGGAATATTCCCACTTTCCACGTGGAATAATCATTGAATCCACGATCCGGTTAAACGGAGCTCGGCGTTTGAAAGGTTCACTCTAGTTTGGTTGTGGGACACCCTCCATAATAAGATCAATAGTAGCCCCCTGTGCAGCAGATGTACAAAGTGCTGGAGCGCGGCACTGTCACATCTACTTGCTCTGCTTTTATTTCGTTTTTATCAATGAAATTCCAGAATCTTTATTATCGTTCACACCAACATAAATACCGACTCATTGGGTAAAAATGATCACACATCTGTTGACGCCGACATTTTCTATCCATCCCTGTACAATATTTCCAAATATCCCTCAGCACCATACCCTCACATTTTGCATCACTTCACTCTGTCTATTCCTGGCCCCTTTCGACACCATTCAATTGGTTTCTTTGGACTAAACCACCTATAATATAGAGATTAAAACAGTTGTGAAATTCTGGGAGAGACACGGGCTTTTCAATATATGTATATATATATATATGTATATATACATAAATAATCTGAAGTCAACTCGAACTCGGTTTTAGAATGGGAAGCATCCTGACGCCAGGCGTTCCGGCGAGAGACAAGTTTCTCATTTTTGGAATGTTTCCCCCGAACACTCAGTTAGAGATTGCAAACATTTTCAACCGGGCAAGGAGAAACAGGCGGCTTTTAAAAATAGGTGCATGTACCTGCAGGCAGCAATTGTGTGTGTGTGAGAGAGAGAGAGAGAGAAATGATATATTACTGGACGGGGTTAAGTGATGATTTGCCTCCGCCGCCTGACGCAGGTTAATATTTTGATCTTGCCTGAGCGCAGACTCCACACAGTTTTTGTTTTAACTCGGATGCTGGTGTACACACCGTCTCACTCCACAATTAGCCGGTTGGATGGGGTTTGTCATACACGTACAAGCACTTTTAAAACAGTTGAATACAATAAACGATCCAAACAAGCCCAGGAGGGCGAATTTACAAATAATTTCAGCAGGGGCCACAGTTAAGATGAATAAATAAGCCACAGTCATAGGCTGGCCCCAGGGCTTTCTGCAGTCTAGTTCCTCTTAATTTTCAAAACGTTGCTCTTTTAAAATCATAATAAGTGAAAGAGGGGGGAAAAAAAAAAACTATTGAATCTGGTCCGATTTGGTGATGGGGAAGCCGCAGGTCAATGTGCAGCCTCCTGAATAAGTCAGCTATCACCTGGTAACAGTTAAATATTGTCAATCAGCAGTTAGAGAAATGTCAGGAGCAAATCAATTTATTTCACCTCATGTTTTATTAAAACGTTATTTGCCAATGATTTGTACTTTACATTTTAATATTCCATTTCCATTTCAACTTGCGTGTATTTTCCCATTTCGCCCAGATATGATTCTATGTATTTTTTTAAACTGTTATATTTTCAGTTAGCAGCTAACTAGAGATTTTAATGTATTACATACCGAACGGGTCTATCTACCTGAAGGCAATCCCATCCCCGCTTTCTCCCCTGGGAACTTGCTTTCCTATCATTATATTTAGTAATTTCTTTACATCAATTTTTCAGATAAGAATAAATATTTAAACTTTGCAAATATTAACTGTAAGACGATACATTTATTTTGTGCTCTTTAAAGGTCTAATCGTTAACACAGAATTCTTTATCCGGCAGAATTTAGACGGTAGTTAGTCAGCCTGCTTTAAGGATATGATATGCAGTGTAATATTTCAGCCAGCAAGCCGCACCGATTAACTCCGGACTGTCCTGTCGATGGAGGTATTCTTTGTGGTTTTATCCTTTTGAAATGAGGGCATTTCTTTCTCATTTTCGTTAACTTTACCGATCCTGCGTCTCCGGACAGGTTTTAAGGAGGTATTACCCCTGGGATTGCGTTTTGTTTATTTTCCCAGCGCTGCTTTTAGACCCCCACCTTGCCAAACGGGTTTCCCTGTTTAAAGAGCAGCTAAGCGGGTGGCGAGCCCTGGAAGGTTTTGGGATGGGGAAAGATCTCGTCTCCTTTTGAGAAAGGAAAGGAACAGAGATGATTCTGGGGGGTCAGGAGTTGTAAATTAGTTCAGGGAGTTGGACTTGTTTTATTTTTGGGAGGGGGGGGGAGATGTGTGTGTTGGGGGAGGCGTCGCAGTGGGAGATTTGGAAGTAATCCGGTTAAACTTTTAATTATGATAAAGGGTCTAAATATTAGCCGATCAGCAGAAAAAAGAAGTGAAGATTAAGCTTGGAAGATAAATAACTTTTAAAAACCATATGCAAAGGCACACTGTCTTGTGGGGTAAGGGACGGGGAAGGTCATTGGAATAAATTACTTTGATGACTTCAAAGGTGAGCTTCTGGAATGATAAGGAATGGGGGATAATGGGAAAAACTACAGTTAGGAACAATGAATAAAGGGCTAAGCTTTTTGTACATTAATAATCTTTTAAATAAAGGATTTAGGTTTTTAACAATGTTCCATGTTCTCGGGAGGTCCCAAAGCGCCTTTCAAAGTGTATCTGAAGTGTTGTCACAGTCCTAATGTTGGGAATTCCAGCAGCCAGTGTGCACATGACAGAGTCCCGCAAATAGTAATGTGATAAATAACCAGATTATCTTTTTTTTCCCCTTGAAGCTGGTTGAGAGAAAATATTGGCCAGGCAACCAGGTGAGCACGACTTCTCCTTCCAATTGTGCCTTTTTAAAGCTGTTCGCATTTTGCTGACTCGCCAGCCAGAGGATTGGGTTTTTCGATGACAATCCAATATTGCAGGGATGCCCATGCCATGGTCCATCAGTTAGATGTAACCCACAATCCCAAGTAATTTGGTTCAATTTCCACCCCCTCCCCCCCGCCCTCTCCAGATGCTTGAGCACACAAACAAGGCTTGCACACTAGTGTGGTACTGAGGGGGTGCTGCACTTTTGGATGTGCTGGCTTTTCAGATGAGACATTAAACTGAGTCCCAATCTGCCATCTCTGAGGTGAATGTGAAAGATCCCGCTTCAAAGAATAGGGAGAAGTTCCCTTAGTGCCTGGCATCATGTTCATCCATCAGGCAACACCTAAAACAGATTAAAGCAAAATACTGCGGATGCTGGAAATCTGAAACAAAAACAAAAATAGCTGGAAAAACTCAGCAGGTCTGACAGCATAACTGCTAATTACAACATTGTTGTCTATGGGATGTTGCTGTGTGACAATTGGTTGCCGCATTTCCTACATTAAAATAGTGACCACATTTCAAAAGTATGCCATGAGCTGTAGAGTGATCTGGGCATCATATAAAATGGTTTGTTAAATGTGAACACTTTTTTATCTGCATTTTCTAACCTGCTGAGTTGAACTGCTTCAATTCTGGGTTTAGTTGAATATTTTGATTAAATGTTGCTCGTATTCTGAATGACATGAGGTGACACACATTGTTAAGAAACTTGGCTGAATATAACCTTTGGAATACATTTGTGGTTCTTTCACTGTTCAATGTTGATGTCAACTTATTGATGGAATACACTGTGTAGCATATTAATTCATCTACCTACCTACCTAACTATCTATCCATCCAACCTATATCTCTCAACCTTCATTCCTCCAGCCTTCCTGTTTCCACTTTCTTTTCTTCTTTAATTATACCATCTCCATCCTTAATTTACCAGTCCCTTCACAAATAACTATCCCTCTGGCTGTTCATCAACCAATCTCTCATACACAAACAATTGAGAAATGTTGTGTACGATCTAATATATTAACACAAAATCACCCATTTTTTTGCCCATAACATATTCCCTTCTGAAATGTATATCCTGAAATGTTAATCTAATATTGCTACAGTAAACTCAAAGCTAACTGGTGGGTTTTTAGTTAAAGAACTTCTGATCTTTTCTATCCTTCTATACAAATATCCTATGATCCAACTAGCCAAATTGTGGGTTGCATAGGATTCTCTGTAAGGTGGGATTTGCTTTAATAATGATGTTGTTACAGCAAAGCCCCCCTTTTCACAGACTTCCTCATTATAATCAAACATTGAGGTTTGGATGTATGTTTTTCACATTCCTTTCATTGGGAGGTGATCGCACAAGAAATGCTTGTAGTGTTTGGGGAGGAGGAAATGAAGAGTTATTGTAGAGGGCAATTTTATAAAGAATAATGAAAAGGATATGAAAGTCAAGGCAACATCATGCTATTAAAATTGCTGCGACTTAACTAACTTACCAGCTACTTTGTTTGCTCTCCTTTCTATGGGTGCAGGCCTTTGCCAGGATATAGGTTCCCAGTTTTCTCTACATAACCTTTACCAATTCATTATGTATGGGACTAGGCAGTGATGAAAGAGACTGACTGTAGATGGCACCACAGGTGATCTCAAACCTGTTTCAATTCAGTGTTCACACATGCACACCTACCAGTAGGGGTCACTGTATATTGATGAGGAAGAGCTATCCTGGATAAGATTCCTCCCACAAACAGGGCATTAATATGAGGAATATCAGTCAGTACGTACAATCAAAACCCCTTCATTAAAAGTCACTTACTTCAGATTATCTGATAACTCAAATCAATCGAGGTCTAAGATATCACTCAGCTGTTCTACATACTGTTTAATTCAAATTATTGGGTAATTCAAAATTGAAATGTAAAAATGACTCCCAATATTTAAAAGCAGGCAATTGTACAAGACACCATAGTCAGTGAGCATGGTTTATGTTTGTACTTGGCGAATATCACAGAGACTCAGTGTATATTATAATATGTATGCATTAAACAAACTATTATCATAAGATCATAAGAAATAGGAACAGGAGTAGGCCATTCAGCCCATTGAGCCTGTTCCACCATTCAATAAGATCATGGCTGAACTGACTGTGGCCTTAACATTTTCCTGCCTGTTCCCGGTAACCCTTGACTCCCTTGTAGATAAAAATTTGTCTAACTCAGCCTTGAATATATTCAATGACCCAGCCTCCACTGCTCTCTATGGAAGAGAATTCTAAAGAATAGCTGAGAGAAGAGATTCTCCTCATCTCCGTCTTAAATGGGAGAACCCTTATGTTTAAACTGTACCCCTATTCTAGATTCCATGAGGGGAAATATCATCTCAGCATCCATCATGTCAAACACCTTCAGAATCTTATATGTTTCAGTAAGATCACCTCTCTTTCTTTTACACTCCAATGGGTATAGGCCCAATTTGCTCAACCCCTTACCCTGGGACAACTCCTTCATCCCAATGCATGTATATCCTTCCTTAAGTAAGGAAACCAAAACTGTACACAGTACTCTACATGAGATCTCACCAATACTCTGTACAGTTGTGGTAAGACTTCCCTACTTTTATACTCCATCCCCCTTGCAATAAAAGCCAACATTCCATTTGCATTTTTAATTATTTGCTGTACTTGCATGTTAACTTTTTGTGGTACAAAGACACGCAGGTCCCTCTGTACTGCAGCATTCAGCAGTCTCTCTCCATTTAAATAATATGCTGCTTCTCTAATCCTCCTGCCAAAGTGGACAAGTTCACATTTTCCCACATTATACTCCATCTGCCATGTCTTTGCCCACTCACTTAACCTGTCTATATTTCTTTACAGACTCTGTGTAAATTTGGCTACCATACGGTCAGTCCCTTCATCCAAGTCACTAATATAGATTATAAATAGTTGAGAAACCAGCACTGATCTCCATGGCACTCCACCCACTACGGTTTACGAAGCCAAAAATGGTCCATTTATTCTGACTCTCTGTTTCCTGTTCGGTTTTTGCTAACATATCAGCCCCAACACTGTGAGTTCTTATCTTGTGCAGAAACATTTTATGTGGCACCTTATCAAATGGAAATCCAAATACACCACAGGGACTGCAGCAGTTCAAGAAGACAGCTCACCACCACCTACTGAAGGGCAATTAGGGATGGGCAATAAATGCTGGCCCAGCCAGCGACACCCACATCCTGTAAATGAAAAAATTTCTACTGGTTCCTCTTTATCCACCTTGCTTGTTACATCTTCAAAGAACTCTAATAAATTTGTCAGACATGATTTCCTTTTCATAAAACCATGTTGACTACCTGATTATATAATGATTTTCAAAATGACATGCAACTATCTCCTTAATAATTAGTTCTACATTTTCCCAATGACAGATGTTAGACTAAATAGCCGATAGTTTCCTGCTTTCTTGAATAGTGGTGTTGCATTTGTGGATTTCCAATCTGCTGGGACCTTTCCAGAATCTAGGAAATTTTGGAAGATTACAACCAATGCATCCATTATCTCCACAGCCACTTTTAAGATTGTGGATGCAGGCCTTCAGGTCAAAGGGACTTGTCAGCCTTCAGTCCCATTAGTTTTTCTTGTACTTTTTATCTAGTGATAGTGATTGTTTTAATTTCCTCCCTCTCCTTTGCCTCTTGATTTTCTGTTAATTTTGGAGTGTTTCTGGTGTCTTCTATCATGAAGACAGATACAAAACACTTGTTCAAGGTCTCTGCCATTTTCTTGTTTCCCGTCATTAATTCCCCAGTCTCGTTCAGTAATGGACCAATGCTCACTGGCACTACACTTTTTCTTTTTATATACTTGTAGAAGCTTTTACTGTTCATCTTTTTATTTCTTGCTAGTTTTCTCTCATACTCTAATTTCTCCCTCCCTCATTATTCTTTTAATCACCCTTTGCTGGTTTCTATAATTTTCCCAATCCTCAGGCCTACCACTAATGTTCGCAGCATTGTGTGCCTTCTGTTTTAATTCAATACCATTCCTTAACTTCTTTAGTTTACCATGGATGGTGCATCCTTTTCATAGAATCGTTCTTTCTCAATGGGATATTTCTGTGTTGAGAGTTATGAAATATCTCCTTAAAGGTCTGCCACAGCTTCTCAACTGTCTTACTTTTTAACCTATATCCACATTCCACTTGAGCTAACTCTGTCTTCATACCTGTCATGAACGTGTAGTTGTGATGCTGATTTTGTAAAAATGCTAATCTTTCTTTTAAATGGACATGGGAAGGTGGCTCCCAAAAGTCACCTGACCTTTTACAACTGCAATGTTGTCAAGCTTCTAGAAGACTCCAGGTGGATTGCAAGCAGGCATATCCAGACATGTTAAGGCATTGGAAATTCAATGCGATAAAAGCAAAATACTGCGGATGCTGGAAATCTGAAACAAAAACAGAAAATGCTGGAAAGACTCAGCAGATCTAACAGCATCTGTGCTGAAAGAAACAGAGTTAACGTTTCAAGTCCGTATGACCCTTCTTCAGAGAAATTCAATGCACATTTCCACAAGGGTAAATGGGAACTCATTGACAATAGCTCCCCTAGAGGTGTGAGTAGCTCTTTCCTATCTCACCAAACCTGGAAGAATGGGAGCCATTCAAATTAATGGCTGAGACATTTAAAAGGTTAATTACCTTGGTGAAAAGACAATGGGTGTGATTATGCACCCACAACTAGGCTAACCCAGTACTTACATTGGGAGAAGAAGGCTCTGAAGAGTCATACTGACTTGACATGTTGACTCTGTCTTTCTCTCCACAGATGCTGTCAGACCTGCTGAGCTTTTCCAGCAATTTTTGCTTTTGCTTACATTGGGAGTATGATTCGACAGTCTGGGATAGCAGGTATTTTGAATTTTGAACTGTATAAAGTCTGGCTGAGAACCCAGAAGGCATCAGGAAGTCAATTCCATCTCTCGGATGAACCTACTATGGGCAGCATGTGAGAGCTGGATTTCTCTCTGCCACTGGGAGGCACAGAGGAAGCTGTCCAAAAATCATCACTGTTCTGCTGAAAAAGGGATCCCCAGGCAGTCTTCAAGGGTTTTGCTGGCAGGACCAGTAAAGAAAAGGGGTCTTCACTTTCTCCCCAAAGTTGCTGTAATGGCTGAGTCCACTTGAAAAGGCAAACACCAACTAATCCAACACAACCCTTCACTCCAGAGGCCAACATTCAAGTGCAGGCCACAGGCCTGCAATGATATCTTAAAGGACTGAACTGAATCTCATCTTTATAACTGTTCTTTTATCTTTATCTGCTTTTACTCTTTGTATCTGTCTCTTAGTTAATGTCTTTACCACTTTTACTTAAGTAACTTTCAGCAGTAGTTTTGTAATAAACTAACCTTTATCTTGTTTAAGAATAAAGCTTGCCTGCTAGGTTATTTTTAAATTGAATCACTCACAAACTAAAAGTGGGCTACAAGCAGAGGCACACGTGCACATGCACACGCACACACACAAACTCTTAGTTTATGGACGACTTTGAGGAACACCTTTCATATGACAAAACCCTTGTAATTGTCTTTAAGTTTGGTCAGTATAAACTGAGTATTATAACCATGCATGTTATATACATCATATCTAGCATATATTAGCATATAGTCACTGTTATAATGTAGCGAAACACAGCAGGTAATTTGCAGACAGCAAGGTTTGATGTGATAATGACCAGATAATCTGATTTAGTGATGCTAATTGAGAGATAAACTTTGGCTCGGATACCATAGAGAAGACCCTGCTCTTCTCCAGAATACAATAGTGCCATAGGATCTTCGACATCCACTTGAAAGGGCAGACTGAGCCTTATTTTAAGGATTCCTTCAAACAAACAGCATCCGTGGCAAGGCAGCACTCGTTTCAGTGCTGCAATAGAACATTGGCCTGAATATTGCATTTAAGCCATCATAGGAAGAGTGAACACATAATATTCTGATTCAGCAGAAATTGTAATACAAACAAAACCACAGCTGGCAAATATTGCAGAGTGTATTGCTGGTGATTTTTATAAAGGATGTTTATAAAGGACAGGAGAATCAGTGAGTATTAACCAGAGTCATATAGTCAGAGAGTATTATACAGATATCACACTGAATATTACAGAATATCATATTCAATGACTATTACAGACAGTGAGTGTTAAGCATGTATTAATACAGCCTGGGAACATAAGAGATATCACAATCAGCCAATAATAAAAAATATCACAGCTACTGATTATTTTACAGAAAGTGAGTATTAAATAAGTATGAATACAGCAGAGAGCATGAGATTATCACAATCATTGAGTATTATAGGACATTAGAATCAGTGAATATTACACAATGTTACCATCAGTGACTATTATAAAATATCTCAGTCAGTGAGAATTATTGACCGGCACAGTCAGCAAGTAGAAAAGAACATCACTGCCACTGAGAATTATTGAATATCACAGCCATGGAGTATTATAAAACATCAAAGTCAGCTGGAATTAGAGGATATGACAGTCAGTATTATAGGATATCAATGTCACTGAGTATTATCGAATGTCATTGGGTGATTTTATAGAATATCACCATTGGTGAGTATTATGGAATATCACAGTCCATGAGAATTATAGAATATCACACTTAGTGAGTGCTTTAGAATTTTTGACTCAATGAGTATCGCAGGGCGGAATTTTCTGGTCCTGCCAGTGGCGGGTTTTGTGGCGGGCGGGAGCGGAAATTTCAGAGAAAGACCAAAAATCAGAATCCCGCCAGCAGGAAATAAGTTCAGAATTTTTCCCTCGCCGTTTTCATAGTGGGCTGATGGTGGGTCAGGTTTCCTGCTGATCCATGTCGGCAACATCATTTGCATGCATTACTATGTCATGAACACTCATTAAAATTGCTACTCACCGGAATCACGTTCCCTCTCCCAATTATGTGCCACACCAGTGGCAAATTAGACTGGTATAAATCACGATCGGGTCTAAGTGGCGTGCAGCAGTCTGCCCTCACTTTGTTCATGACTTTGAGGTGAGTGTAACATTCAAAGCCTACCTGCAACAGCACTGCTCTGGAATTCTCAGCAATGCCAGTGTTAACACACATTGGCGGGGGTGTAGGGTTGGTCTGTTCATGGTGGGTGCCTCAGGTGTAGGGTTGGGACAGTGGGTGCCTCGGGTGTAGGGTTGGGACGATGGGTGCCTCGGGTGTAGGGTTGGGACGATGGGTGCCTCGGGTGTAGGGTTGGGACGATGGGTGCCTCGGGTGTAGGGTTGGGACGGTGGGTGCCTCGGGTGTAGGGTTGGGACAGTGGGTGCCTCGGGTGTAGGGTTGGGACGATGGGTGCCTCGGGTGTAGGGTTGGGACAGTGGGTGCCTCGGGTGTAGGGTTGGGACGATGGGTGCCTTGGGTGTAGGGTTGGTCTACTAATGGTGGGTGCCTCCATACCTTGGGAGGATAGCAGTCAGTGTGTGCTGCGGGTCTCAGGGAGGACCGCACACTGAAACAAAGACCAGCATTGCAACCAGGGGTAGGAAGGAGCAGAAGAATGGCAGAGACATGGGGGACCATGGGATATGGTGGGGTTGTGGGGTTGGGGGTGGGAGGGGGAAAGATGATGGAGACATAGGGGACCATGGGTTGGAGGGGTGGGGGGAGACGCTGGCAGGCAGAGGGGAGACCGAGGGTGGGGAAGCTGGAGCTCAACATGGAAGACTAGAACGCAGACACAGAAGGGGGTGGATAGGAATTGAACTCTATAAATGGGAGGGGGTGCACGCAGACTCCGGAATAGGAGGGAGGGGGTTGTGTCTGTGTGGCACAAGTGGGACGGGTTACATAGAGAGTCATGCTGGTGGGGCAGGTGGTGTTGGAGGAACGGAGACTGTGTTGTGATCAGTGATAAAGGAACAAGAAAGCTCATTGAAAGATAGTCATAGTCCCTGGTCTGGGACCAAGGGGTCGGAGTGAGAGATTAGAGGCAGTCCTGGGGCTTTCTGGACCTCATAGTCAGGGTGCGAGATTAAAGGCAACCCTGGGGCTTTGCGGGCCATGCCGCAGGGCTATGCATGGCATGCACATTGTAGTCCCGCTCCAGGGAGGGCAGGGACTGTGTGTTCAACTGGGATAAGGTACAGCATGGTGTGCAGGGTGTGATCATAGTTGACAGGCTTGTTGTGCTGGGTACTGGGCTGCAGGTGAGATGGTCAGGGTCAGGGGAGGCATCTGCAACTATAAATGGGGAAAAGGGGGGTATTCAAAGCTCTCCTGGTGGGGTTGGGGCGGTGGTTCTTAACTGTATGTGACCATGCACACAGCTTCGAGATGGGCAGGGCTGAGGTCCACATGGGACACGGGGACATTAACAGTGATGGGTTCAGGGGGGAGGACTGGAATGTCCACCACAATGACATTGGGATCCAGGGTTACTCGGGGGAGGCTGGAGAATAACCAGAGGGAGGTCTACCTGCCCATCGTGAGGTTCCAGGAAGATTGGAGGGACTCACACACTGACAGGGGGAGGGTCGAAGCTCCCTCCAAGTCTCCAAGTAGAAATGCAGCACCACTCTCTTGAAACTCTAAAGTTATTGCGCAGTTTAAAACCGAAACTGGAAAAGAATCTGCTCGGGAGGGGTCTGAGGCAGTGTGGGAGGAGCCCACGGCTGGACTAAGGGGTCCTTTCAGGGGACACCCTCAAACTGCTTCGAATTACAACATTAAAATAGAGTCAGAGCTGAGAGAAAAGAGGAAGACTTCCTTGGGAAGATGTAATTGGAGAGGTGAGTGAGAATGGGAAATGCAGGAAACTGTTAAGGAAGCACAGCTGCTGAATATCTGCCAGATCATCAGTGAAAGTCTGTAATGTGCTTTCTCCAATTGGCATGGATCATGGGCCAAAGGGCATCCAGTCATTGCTGAAGTGCAAGTTGAGCGTGATCAGTGCACCAGATCAGAGATTGCAGGAGGGCCTTTGGTAAGGTGGCATATTTCATGAATGCATCTGAACCTCTTCCAACCACTGTGGGATTGAGATGTCAGGTATCAGGTTTGGCATCTTGGTCACATAGATCTGTGAGTTTATGAGCACCTCACAAGGCTGTACCTGTGAAAAGCCAGTAGCACAGAAGCAGCTCTAGGGGATGACAGCAGCTTTCTCTTTGCAAGTGGGATGCTTACTGTATTTGCCTACTATTCATTAATCTGTTGCATGTATCAGTTCACAGGGTGAAGGGGGATTGAACAATGGAACCCGTGCTCAATGCTGCCTTCTTGATGGCAGTGATCTGATTGAGGAGGAGGAGGCCCGGCCTGAGGTCCATGGCCGAGGGGAGTCGCAGCAGGACCCTGAGGATGAGGAGGTTAGACCCATCGCACAGAGGCGACTCGCATGACCAAGGGTCTACAGAAGAAGATTTTCCGTTCTGGAGATGAACGCTAAACAATGCCGTGCACGCCTGCGTTTGTCAAGAGATGTGGTGGATCATATCTGCCACATTCTATAGGAGTATCGAATGGACTGGGGGGACATCCCCTGCCTGTGCCCCTGAAGGTCACTGCCGCATTCAATTTTTTTGCCTGCGATCGTTCCAGGGATCCACAGGGGCCCCATGCTGCATTTCTCAGGCCTCAGCACAATAATGTATCAAGGAGGTTCCTGATGTCCTCCACAGTCAGCCTCATCATTCACACTGGATGAAGCCAGCCAGGCTGTGAGATTCCTGGGCTTCGCGGCTATCGCAGGCTTCCCTAGAGTACAGGGTGCAATCGATTACACACATGTGGCTTTGAGGGCTCCATGGCAGCAGCCTCTGCTGTTCATTACCAGGAAAGGGTTCCACTCCATAAATGTTCAGTTGGTGTGTTATCATCAGAAGCACAGCATGCGTATCTGTGCCAGGTACCCTGAGAGTTCCCATGACTCATACATCGCTCCCAAGAGCCTCACGCATTCAAAGGGCCTCACCAATTATAGAGCTGGCTGCTCGGGGATAAGGGGGTACCCACTCAAATGATGGCTCATGACACCTGTGCATTGTCGGTCAGAGTGCCTTGGAGGACAGCTACAACATGGCACGTAGCTTGACATGATCCATCACCAAGCAGATAATTGGCACCCTGAAGATGCAGTGCCGATGTTTGGGGCTCTGCAGTACTCTCCAAAGGGGGCACCCTGTATAATCATGGTGTGTCGTGTCCCTCACATCCTGGCACTTCAAAGTGGGGGAATCCCTCGTCAGAGGGAGACATAGAAGAGGCTGCGAGCTCCTCGGATGATGAAGAGCAGTGAGGGCAGCAACCTGAAGAGGGAGTTGAGGGTCAGCTTCCACATGAGGATAGCATCGAAGAAGCACAACGTGTAAGACATGCCCATGCCACACTGATAGCCATAAGATTCCAGAAGGAATAAGATGCAGGCAATGGGACAAGGTCATATTCCTTCTTCCCCTTAATGCCAAGCCAGTGCACTGAAAGGCCTTTACAACCAGTCACATCGAGAGCAAGTTCAGCATTCGGACTTGCACCTTCAACCCTCATGAATCACCAGGCCCTAATCTTTGGAAAGGTCAGCAGCAAACCCTGTATCCATGTGCCCTGGGAAGTGAAATTTGACAAGCGCAAACACTGTGTCAAAGGACTTGATTCAGTCATCGACACCTTAATGAGAAACTTTTAGCGGACACTGAGATGCGCGCATGTTTGGAGAGACCATCACGGCTGTAGGTTTTGTGCTTTGTCACTGCCAATGAAGACAGCCGACTCATTTTGAGACAATTACAGCTAACCATCCAAGATTATTGAGCACACCTAACTCCATGTTGCTTTGTAAGGAGTACAGGTTACTAACACATTTTGCAAGCACTTCCTGTAAAGAGTTTGACCCTGACATAACACAAGAGTGGAGTAATTATCATGACTCAGCTACACATCACATGCGAGGCTCAAGAAAGAAGGCAAACACTGAATGGGAGAATGGATCAATCTCAAAAATAAGAGGGCACATTGATGCATATGCATGATGCTTTCAGATGATGAGACCATTCTCATGAACAGCAAATGTATTTACAAAGATGCATGAAATATACAGTGACAGAACCCCCGTGGCCCAGAAGTGATGTCAAAGTTTTGGGATTTTTATAACCTCACTGCTACATTTTGATGCATCCCTGACATCTGCAGCAGAGGTGTAAGCAGCTGGCTGACTGCTACACTCTGTTGTCTTTGATGACTTCGGCAGGTGTCTTCTAGAGGGCCGAGACCTGGAGGTCTCCGGCCTGATTTGGGCCTCCTGCTGTAGGGCAGGTGCTCCCTCCTTAGCCTGTGCAGCTGGAGGTGATGGAGTCACAGACAGAAGGGATTGGGATCATCTGGACACTCTTGAAGTCACCTGGGCAGATGGCCCCAGGGTCTCCAGCTGCTGGTCCTCCCCTCCCTATGAGTGCCAGAGGGCCCCCGCCTGAGTCCCTGAGGAGAAGGGCTCCTGGAGTGAGATCGAGGTGCCTTGCCCCCTCTGCCCTAGCCACTGATGGATCCCACCAATGCCTACAGTGGAGTGCAGGTCCGAGCACAAATCCAGAAGGATCTGCTGGATCCAAATCTCCAAGGCGGCCACCACCCTTCCCATTGAGACCTCGAGGTGCTCGCATGTTGATGTCACGACATCAGACAGAGCACGGGTGGACTCCTTCATCCTTTGCTCTAGTCTATTTACTGCCTGTCGCAACTCGACCTGATTTTCTGCCGCTTGTCGTTGCATCTCCAGCATTTGTGACATGGCTGTGCCCAGAGGCTCATCATCAGACTCAGACACAGTGGGTGCCTAATCACTAGCAGTCCTCCGAGTGCCAGAGACCTGGGCTGTCACTGCCTCCAACTTGCTGCAGAGACGTGTCAGTGAAGTGTTCCTCAGAATGTGTCCCCGAGCCTAATCTAGATCATTGATCCACCAAGGTGTGTGTCTCTGTGCTGGCGGAGGGTACAGGTGAACGCAATGATGGGTCTTCATCTGAAGCATCCTCAGCATCCTCCTTGGAGGTGACCTGGGGGCTGGGGCTTATGGTTGGTCTGGTGGTCTGTCTGAGCCTGCTGGTTCCTGTAAGAGAGAGGAGATTGATTTAGGTCATAAGCAGGCAGAATACAACCTTGCATGTCACACACTGTGATTATCAGGATGCGATCAACTCATGGAGAGCTCATTCATGCTGGCTTGCTGGGAAAGGTCTTCCCAACAGGAGCGATCTTTGTCTTCACCTGCCAGCTCGGCAGCATCCTCCTCAAAGTGGGACAATCCTGGGCATCTGCCGTCCCTCCTCCCGTCTGGGATATAATTGTGGTTGTGAGCGAGCTTGGCTGCATGAAGATAAATGGAATGGAATGTGGTGAGAAGAGATGGAGGAGAGGTTGGGGAGCATGTATACCCACTGTGTGTGCTGAGCCCTCCCCAGTAAGGGCTGAGGGTGGGTTTGTGCAGCATGATAGATGAGATGCTGGTGATGTTAAAGTGTCCGTGAGACAATCCGTGCTGATGTCTCCCCAGCTAATATTGTGTGAGATCCCTGAGCAGTGTGGTCCTTCGAGTGCATGATGAGAGTGTGAGATTGGAGTGAGCTGAAGGTTGACTTACCCTGGCAGAGTGGGTGAGATCATTCATCTTCTTCCTGCACTGGATGGTATTTCTGGGGTGAGTGTCCGACGAGCTGACCTCCACCTCCCGGGCCGGCGGGGTGAGGCTGGTGGGCCTCCTAGAGCCATCCCTCGGGTCGAAGACATCCCGGTGCTGGTGGACTCCACGGATGAGGGCCTCAAGGAAGTCATTACTAAACCTGGGTGCAACCTTATGGAGAAGTTTTCTGCACACAGCTGGCCTGCTGAGTTTAATGTGTGTGTTCGGGTGCTGTTTAAATTTGGCGCCTGGACCTTCAACCCCGTTAGCTATCAGCGGAGTGAATGAATCACTGTCTGCCCCACCATGTGATTCAGAGAGCTACTCACTGATGCAATAATTATTGAGCTTCCGAGTGTGAAATTAGGCGTGATTTCCCGCCAAGCCATCCAGCGGAAAACACGCCATGAAACCTGCCCACCGCTGCACTTAGTCTCCAAAATGGAAAATTCCACCCATAGTCACTGAACATTATAATATATCAGTCACTGAGGATTATAGCATTTCACAGTGTGTATTGTAGAACATCACAGACAGTTAGCATTAAAGGCTGACAGTCAGTGAGTATTTTAGCATATCTCAGTCAGTGAGTTTTCTAGAATATCAAACAGTGACAGTTATAAAATATGACAGATAATGCACATTATTGAATATTGCTGTCAGTGAGTATTATAGCATGTCACAGTCAATGAGTTTACAGAATATTGCAGACAGTTGTTGGCATTCTTCCATCTGTGAGAGATGATGGGAATGCAGCCTCAGCACATTGGTGAGGCCAAGTGAGATCATCTGCTGCACGTCTTTTGATGGCTGAACAAGTCAATTCTGGAAAGGCAAAGTCTGTCAAAAGTGCCACACATGAAGTTGACCCTTGCCAGTGGTGCGGGATGATCTCCGCTGATGTCTTGTTTGCAGGACTGGCACCTGCTTTGGAAATTTTGAAACCACATGCTGTGGTGGTGGTGACTCCCTATCCACAACTGGTATCGATCATCAGCCAGAGTTTCCTATTTGTCATGATTGATGTTGAGGGCTGTTTTGACAGTATCCTTGAAAAGGAGCTTAGGGTGCCCTGCTGGTCTCTTGACATGGTCTACCTACCCGTATGGCACATCCCTGGGGAAACAGCCACCTTCCATCCTGCGCACATGCCCAAACCAGCAAAGTTTTCTTTACTTGATTAGCACGAGCATGCTTGGCATATTTTCCCTAGAAAAGACTGCTTCATTGGTGACTTTGCCTTTCTATGTGATGCCGAGGGTGCATCATAGACACTGGTGATGGAAATCATTGAGCCTTTGTTCTGGGCAGGCGCAAGTCACCCAGGCTTTGCTGCTTACAGCAATGCACTGAGGATACAGGCCTTATTGATAAGCATCCTGGTCCTGCAGGTTCATTAACTGTTTTCGATGTCAGCCTGCGTGCCATCACAGACAGTACCTATTATAGAATGTAACAGTCAATGAGTCTTATAAAATATCACATTCACTGAGTGCGATAAAATATGAGGGATATTGGGTATTGATGAAACCATAGTCAGTGAGTATTAGGGAATATCACAGTCAGTAAATATTACAGAATATGACACAGTGAGCATAATATCACAGTCACTGAACACTATAAAATATCATAGTCATTGAGAATTGTACAATATTATAGTCAGTATTGTAGGATATCACTGTCAATGAATATTAATGAGATCAATGAGGAAACAGTAGGAATAAATGGGTCTTTTTCGGAATGGCAGGCGGTGACTAGTGGAGTACCGCAGGGATCAATGCTTGGGCCCCAGCTATTCACAATATATATCAATGATTTGGATGAGGGAACCAAATATGATATTTTCAAGTTTGCTGATGACACAAAACTAGGTGGGAATGTGAGTGGTGAGGAGGATGTTAATAGGTTTCAAGGCGATTTAGACAAGTTGAGTGAGTGGGCAAATACATGGCAGATGCAGTATTATGTGGATAAGTGTGAAGTTATACACTTTGGTAGAAAGAACAGAATGACAGAGTATTATTTAAATGGTGATAGATCAGAAAATGTTAATGTACAAAGGGGCCTGGGTGCCCTTGTACACCAATCACCAAAAGCAAGCATGCAGGTACAGCAAGCAGTTAAGAAGGCAAATGGTATGTTGGCCTTCATTGCGAGAGGACTTGAGTACAGGAACAAGGGTGTCTTACTTCAGCTGTACAGGGCCTTGGTGAGACCACACCTGGAGTATTGTGTGCAGTTTTAGTCTCCTTACTTAAGAAAGGATATACTTGCTATAGATAGAGTGCAGTGAAGGTTTACCAGACTGATTCCTGGGATGGAAGGATTGTTGTAAGAGGAGATATTGGGCTGACTAGACCTGTATTCACTGGAGTTTAGAAGAATGAGAGGAGATCTCATTGAAATGTATAAAATTCTGACAGGGCTGGACAGACTTGATGCAGGGATGATGTTTCCTCTGGCTGGGTGGGTCTAGAACAAGGGGTCACAGTCTCAGGATAAGGGGGTAGGCCATTTAGGACTGAGATGAGGAGAAACTTCTTCACTCACAGGGTGGTGAACCTATGGAATTCTCTACCACAGGAGGCTGTGGAGGCCAAGTCACTGAATATATTTAAGAAGGAAATAGATAGATTTCTGGATCCTAAAGGCGTCAAGGGGTATGGAGAGAAAACAAGAATATGGCTTTGAGATAGAGGATCAGCCATGATCATATTGAATGGCGGAGCAGGCTCAAAGGGCTGAATGACCTAGTCCTGCTTCTATTTTCTATGTATCTATTATGGAAGACCAGCCAGTGAAAAGAATATCACAGTCATGGATTATTATAGAATTCCTCAACCAATGAGAACTATAGAACATGACAGTCAGTAAGCATCAGAGACTATGGCAGCCAGTGAGTATTATGGGGCTGAATTTTCCCAGAATTGCACTAGGTGCGGTAGCGGGCGGGTAAAATGGAGTCCTACCCGCCAATGAAAATGGCGGGTTTACAAGCTGAATCTTCCTGAGCCCGCCTCATTATATATTCACTTCTGTGAAACACACTATTTCCATGGCGGGCAGGCTCTCATTCGCCCGCTCGCCATCGCCCCGCTGTTGCACCACGCCGGCCGCCATCTTTAAAAGGCAGCCACCAGCAAAGCGCTCATCGCCACCAGCTCACCACCGCTGTCCGGGAGACATGGCCAACAAAGGCAAAAAGACTGCAACCCCGCCCACTTCAACAACAGGTCCCTCGAGCGACTGCTGGATGCTGTGGAGGCCCAACGGGATGTGCTGTACCCCCCCCTCTGGCCACAGGATGGGCAGCAAGGTCACCAACCCGGCTTGGGAGGCGGGGGCAGCGGTGGTCAGTGTGAATGCCCTGCAGAGGAGGACAGCCACCCAGTGCCGAAAAAGGATGAATGATCTCCTCCGTTCCACCAGGGTAAGTCACTCTTTTCATCACTCCCAACTCACACACTCACAAACCCATCACACACCCACAGGGCCCTCACTCACTGCCAGTTCGAGGGACATCACCATTCACTCTCTCACACACACCGTCATTGTCCTCATCCCATCCATGGGACCACTCACCACCCACACAGGCCAGGCATACTTATCATCTGGCCCGGCAGGAGTCCTGACACACTCTTCCCATCTCTATCCATGCAGGACAAACTGGCTCACAACAGGAGGGAAAGGTCACAGACAGGTGGAGGGAAGCCAGAATTCAAATTTCTGACAGAATTTGAAAACATGGCCATCCAGCTGGCCGGCGATGACCGGGACCGGTCCTGTGCTGACGGTGAGGTCGGCGCTGCTCTACCAAGCAAGGGTCCAGCAGTGCAACATCCATCAGATAAACAAGCCATGGGTGATGTGTCCTCTGTCACAGGCCACTGCCTTGCACTAATTATCTCCCCTTGCTTTCACAGGCACATCTGGGAAGCAGCCGATGAAGACCACGACCCAGAGCCTCCAATCAAGCTCCGAAGAAACCTCTGAAGAGGAATCTGAAGACACCCTCCCTGAAGTCCCATCACAGCCTCACCCACACCCTCCACCAGCACAGAGAAAAATCGGTGGGACCTAACTTTAGAGTAGCCTCGGGATCACAATCTGGTGAACACATCGCACTTTCTGATCCACTGCAGGCGGAGACAGGGACTTCCCAGGTCCCCGGCACTTGGAGGACTGCTGGAGGCCAGAACGTTGCTGAGTCTGAGTCAGATGAGGAGCCTCTGGACTCGGTCATGTCACAGTTGCTGGAGCTGCAAAGGCAAACTCAGGAACATCAGGAAGGGATGTCCACTGCACTCCTCAGATTGCAAGGCACGATGGAGGAGTCCGTGCGTCTTCAGGCTGAGGTGATAACGCCGGCATTGCAATGCACTGAGGTCAACACTGACAGGATGGTGATCGCCATGGAGACCTTGGCCCAGGACGTCATTCCTGTACTGCTGTGCAGGCTTAACTCCATCGTTGATGCCATAGTTGGCCTCCAACAGTGTGTACGTGAGAGGGGTGCTGGGCAGCTCGATCTCACTCCAGTTACCCCTTCCCCTCATGGAGTCAGCCAGGGGCCCTCGGGCACCCAGAGGGAGGAGGATCAGCAGGCGCACACTCTGGGACCATCCACCCAGGTGACTCTGGGAGTGACCGGCCCATCCGAATCCCCTCTTCCTGTGACCTCCACAGCTCCAGCTCCACAGGCCGAGGAGGCTGCCACTGCCACACAGCAGGACCCCGAAAGCAGGCCGGGACCCTCCAGGTCTCAGCCCTCCAGAGGACACCCGCCAAAGTCATCACAGACAGGGTGTCACAGTCAGCAGGCTGCCTCCACCTCTGCTGTGGATGTCCAGGGAGCACCAAGACTAGCGGCAGGGTTAGGAAAGTTAAGAAGATGTAGTTGCACAGCCTGGGCACGGGTGTTAAACACTTGTACATACTGTTCACTATTGTCAACAAACTCCCAAGAATGTCTCCCTGCCTATGGCTCCTTGTTCTGATGAGCAATGTTCTTGTCACTCAGATGTGAAGCCTTTCTGCACAAGATAAAGGCAGGTGTCTCAGTCCAGGGCCTCTTCCCTGTGCTCTGTGCAGCCTTCAGACCACAGTGATGGTCCAGCCTCACACTCACTGGAAACATTCCTGATGCCTGCACCTCGATGGTGCTGGTCATTGCTGCCAGAATGTAGTGGGCAGGTGCCACAGAGTTCCCTCATTCTCTCTGTGTGCTCTCAGCACCTTTAAGGTGGGGCTGGCCCCCATCACACCAGCATCTGTGACCAGTGACGCTGTGCACCAGCTCCTGAAGGGCTGAGGTGCTGAAGGCGGACACAGCATCAGATGTGTCGAAAGTTTCATGGCTGTTTCGCTATGAGATGCCCTGATCATGGACCGCAAGCGAGCTGCCCTCGGCCAGACGTTCTCAGAAGCTCTGTGAAGATCTGTGGAGTGTCCTCACTGCATGTTGTCATCATCCTCCTGCGATCGAGTGACTATTAGGGTCTCCACTGCATCCCCATCACAGGAGCATTCTCACAGAGGGAATTGGCGCTGCGATAAGCCAGACTGGAGTCAAACGTTCACAACTGCGATGTGAGGATCTATGGGGCACCTCACTGCATGTCGTCAGCATTCTCCACAAATCTGGCAGCAATGAGGGCATCCCGAGTGCTCCTGCCTCGTCTGGCCAGTGTGAGGGCCTCATCCCCGTCATCGTCACCACCGAGGACCTCCTCACCCTCATCTCCATCAGCGTCCTCCTCATCGGAGGAGACCTCCAGCTCCTCCATTGCCTCCTCAGCCAGCTCCTCTCCCCGTTGCAGCGCCAGGTTGTAAAGGGTGCAGGAGACGATGATGATGTGTGACACCCTCTGTGGACTGTATTGCAGGGCTCCAGCAGACCGGTCCAGGCACCGGAACCTCATCTTCAGCATCCCGATGGTCTGCTCCACCAAGTTGTGAGCTGCAGAATGAGCCTCATTATAGCGTCGCTCTGCTGCAGTCTGAGGCCACCGTACAGGTGTCATCAGCCATGGCCTCTGCGGGTAACCCTTGTCCCCAAGGAGCCAACCCTGCAGCCTCTGTGGACCCTGGAAGACTTCAGGGATCTGTGAGTGACTGAGGGTGTAGGCATCGTGCACACTCCCTGGAAACCGTGCCCACACCTGCAGGATTTATTTCTGGTGGTCACACACCAGCTGCACGTTCAGTGAGTGGAAGCCCTTGCAGCTGATTAAGTTTACTGAGTGTAGCGATGGAGACCTGAGCGCCACATGAGTGCAGTCAATCGCACCCTGTACCTGTGGGAATCCTGAGATCAGGGCTAATCCAATGGCCCTTGAATCCTAGCTGTCCCGGTCCTGGGCGAAATGCACAAAGTTGTGTACCATGGAGAAGATGGCATCTGTGACCTCATGGATGCTTTTGTGGGTGGCAGATTGTGAAATCCCACAGAGGCCCCTGTGGAGCCCTGAAAGGAGCCACTGGCATAGAAACTGAGCGTCGTGGTCACTTTCACAGCTACTGGCAGTGGATGCCCTCCATGCCCCCTTGGCGCCAAGTCCTGCAGTAAGTGGCAGATGTGAGCCACCAGGTCCCTAGACATGCGCAGTCGTCAGCGACACTGGTTCTCAGTCATCTGCAGGAATGGCAGGCGGTGAATATAGACCCTGGGTGTCTCTAGGCACTGACCAGCCACGGCTCACTGTCACTCCTGGGCAGTGTGTGTGGGAGACCCTGCTGGCCCTTCTTCATGAGGTTGCTGCTCCTGCCTTTGCACGGCCAGGAGCCTCAGTCACTCTCTCCCCTGTCTTCCACGGTCTCTGTAGGCCACCAGGCAGACAGCTAGGTCACCAGGATCCATGATCCTGCAGCATGAAAGAAAGAGAGAGACGTGGTTATCATGGCTGTACTTAGCACCTTTCCTGGCCCTGTGTGACCGCCCCTTAATGCTTCCCGGAGAGTGCTGGTCACCCCTCGGATGGCCAGAGGTGAGTGCGCTGCATGGCTGCCCTGTCAGCCTGTGACATGGGGGACACTGGTCCAAACCAGGATGCTGAGGTTGCAAAGGGCTGTGAGCACCTCCAGCAGTGACTGCTACATGGCCAGCGATAGCGAGGAGATTGTACAACGTGTGCAGTCCAACTGCTCCACGGTCCAATAAAGTGGTGGTGGACTCGAAGTCTGTGCCGGGAGGGGTGGGGGGTTGTAGAGGGCTGGGGGGATGGTGTGGGTAAGGTGTGGAGCACTTGGTGGCCCTTTGGTGCCTCCGTGTTGCTTGCAAGGGTGGGCAGGCTAGGAGCCCGACCCCAGTCATATCACTGTGGCTGTGCCTGATCTGTCTCAGTCATAGAGACGTGGTCAGTTTATACAGTGTCCCTAATGTGTGGCCACTGCCCTCGCTTACCCTGCCCCCAGCTCGATTGCCTGTGTTCGGGATGCAGCGCCAGGTCAGCACGTGACATCCCCCCCCACCCACCCCACCCCCCCAACCTCAGCAGTTGCCTCTGAGACTGCCCAACACTTGGCTTCGGACATCCCCCCCTCCCCCACTCAGCAGTCACCTGTGGGGCCAGGCATCAGTTGCCCCCACCCCCCCCGATGCCACTGAGGCCTGTAAATGACGGGCGAGCTGTGGAGAACGCTGCTGCTCACTTACCTTAGTTCCCCCGAATTGAAGGCCGCCAAGTGCGCGTTGCCTGCACGTTGCTTTCCCGCGGATGTGGACGGACGACACGATGGGGTTCCAAGACCCTGGTGGGATGGCCTTTTAATGATATGCTAATGTCTTACAAGTAGCTCCATGCCAACCAATGGCGGGAAACGCGGCCCGCTCTCGGCGGGCTGAGCGGAAGATCGCGACCTGCCTTCCTGCCGTTGGGAAGTGGGTCCTGCCACATTTTCCGTGTACGCCACCTATCAGCCCACCGCCAGCGGGCTTGGAAACTTCCACCCGTAGGTTACCACCGTTGCTGAGTTGCAGGATATCGGTCAATGAGTATTATAGATTAGCACAGCGAGTATTATAGATTAGCACTGTGTAAATTATAGATTATCACAGTGAATATTATAAAATGTCACAGTTGGTGAGTTATAACATATGACAGTCAGTAAGTGTTATAGTAAACCACACTCAGTGGGAATTATTGAAAAACAAAGTCAGTGAAGAGTATAGATTATTGATGTCAGTGAGTATTATCAAATATCAAAGTTAGTGAGTATTGCAGAACATCACAGATGTTGATTATTATAGGATTTCTCAGCCAGTGAGCATTAAAGAATTTCGGAGTTAGTGAGCATTATAAAATATCACAACCACTGATTATTACAAAATATCATCATCAGTATTATAGAATATCACTATCTATGAGTACTGAAGAGTTTTTGAGTCACTATTATACAATTTCACATTCAGTGAGTATTAAAGAATATCTGAGTTAGTGAGTACAATAAAGGAGAGATATCGAGTATTACTGAATACCGCATTCAGTGAGCTTTACCGCACACGTTACTGCATTTTGTAGAATATTTCGGGGGAAGAATTATAATGTTTTTTTTATTCCTTCACAGGATGTGGTGATTTCTGGCTAGGCCAGAATTTGTTGCCCATTCCCAATTATCGCAGAATCACAGAATCACACAGTGCAGAAGAGGCCCTTCGGCCCGACACGTGAGAAACACCTGACCTACCTACCTAATCCCATTTACCAGCGCTTGGCCCAAAGCCTTGAATGTTATGATGTGCCAAGTGCTCATCCAGGTACTTTTTAAAGGATGTGAGGCAACCTGCCTCCACCACCCTCCCAGGCAGCGCATTCCAGACCGTCACCACCTTCTGGGTAAAAAAGTTTTTCCTCACTTCCCCCCTAAACCTCCTGCCCCTCACCTTGAACTTGTGTCCCCTTGTGACTGACCCTTCAACTAAGGGGAACAGCTGCTCCCTATCCACCCTGTCCATACGCCTCATAATCTTGTACACCTCGATCAGGTCGCCCCTCCGTCTTCTCTGCTCCAACAAAAACAACCCAAGTCGATCCAACCTCTCTTCATAACTTAAATGTTTCATCCCAGGCAACATCCTGGTGAATCTCCTCTGCACCCCCTCCAGTCCAATCACATCCTTCCTATAATGTGGCGACCAGAATTGCACACAGTACTCCAGCTGTGGCCTCACAAGGTTCTATACAACACCAACATGACCTCCCTGCTTTTGTAATCTATGCCTCGATTGATAAAGGCAAGTGTCCCATATGCCTTTTTCACCACCCCACTAACATGCCCCTCCACCTTCAGAGATCTATGGACACACACGCCAAGGTTCCCTTTGTTCCTCAGAACTTCCTAGCGTCATGCCGTTCATTGAACACTTCCTTGTCAAATTACTCCTTCCAAAGTGTATCACCTCACACTTTTCAGGGTTAAATTCCATCTGCCACTTACCTGTCCATTTGACCATCCCATCTATATCTTCCTGTAGCCCAAGACACTCCTTGAGAAGGTGGTGGTTGAAACTGTCAATGAACACTATTGTATATTAGGGTCAGTGAATATTATAAAATATCACAGCCAACGTGCGTTATAGAATATCACAGTCAGGCACTATTGAGTATTGTCTGAGACAATGAGTTTTGTAGACGATCTCAGTAGTGAGTATTATAGGATATCAGTCAGTGAGTATTATATAATATCGCAGTCAGTGAGTATTATAGAACAGCACAGTCAGTGCATACTATAGAATAACACAGTCAGTGAGGCTCATGGTATATGGGTTAACATATTGGCATGGATAGAAGATTGGCTGACTAACAGGAAGCAGAGAGTAGGCATAAATGGGCCTTGTTCAGGTTGGCAAGACGTATTGAGTGGTGTGCCACAGGGATCAATGCTGGGACCTCAGCTGTTTACAACTTATATAAAAGACTTGCATGAAGGGATAGATGGGATGGTTGCCAAGTTTGCTGATGACATAAAGATAGGTAGGAAAGTAAGTTTTGAAGCGAACATAAGGAGACTACAAAAGGATATAGATAGGTTAAGTGAGTGGGCAAAGATCTGGCAAATGGAGTATAATGTGGGAAAATGTGAAATTCTCCATTTTGGCAGGAAGAATAAAAAGATGCCTATTATCTAAATGGTGAGAGATTGCAGAGCTCTAAGGTGCAGAGGGATCTGGGTGTCCTAGTGCATGAATCCAAAAGGCTAGTATGCAGGTACAGCAAGTAATTAGGAAAGGTAATAGAATGTTATCATTTATTGTGAGCGGAATTGAATACATAAGTAGGGAGGTTATGCTTCAGTTGTACAGGGCACTAGTGAGACCACATCTGGAGTACTGCGTACAGTATTGGTCACCTTATTTAAGGAAGGATGTAAATGCTATGGAAGCAGTTCGGAGAAGGTTTACCAGACTAAACCTGGAATGGGTAGGTTGTCTTATGAGGAAAGGTTGGGAAGATTAGGTTTGTATCCGCTGGAGTTTAGAGGAGTAAGAGGTGACTTGATTGAAACACATAAGATCCTGAGGAGTCTTAACAGGGTGGATATGGAGAGGATGTTTCCTCTTGTGGGAGAATCTAGAACTAGGGGTCACAATTTAAAAATAAGGGGTTGCCCATTTAAAACAGAGATGAGGTGAGTTTTTTTCACGCAGAGGGGCGTGAGTCTTTGGAACTCTCTTCCTGAAAAGGTGGTGGAAGCAGAACATTTTTAAGGCAGAAGTGGAGAGATTGTTGGTAAACAAGGGAGTGATGAGATATCAGGGGTAGGTTGGATGAGGATTTCAGGTTATTATCAGATCAGCCAAGATCTTATTAAATGGTGGAGCAGGCTCGAGGGGCTGAATGACCTACTCCTGCTCCTTGTTCATATAGGACATCACAGTCAGTGAGTATTATAGAATATCATAGTCCATGAGCATTATAAAATATCACAGTCAGTGAGTATTATAGAATATCATAGTCCATGAGCATTATAAAATATCACAGTCAGTGAGTATTATAGAATATCATAGTCCATGAGCATTATAAAATATCACAGTCAGAGTATTATAGAATATCACAGTCCATGAGTATTGTAGAATATCACAGTCAGTGAGTATTATAGAATATCATAGTCCATGAGCATTATAAAATATCACAGTCAGTGAGTATTATAGAATATCATAGTCCATGAGTATTGTAGAATATCACAGTCAGTGAGTATTATAGAACATCATAGTCCATGAGCATTATAAAATATCACAGTCAGTGAGTATTATAGAATATCACAGTCCATGAGTATTGTAGAATATCGTTGTCAGTGAATATTGTAGAATATCACAGTCCATGAGTATTGTAGAATATCGTTGTCAGTGAGTATTGTAGAATATCACAGTCCATGAGTATTGTAGAATATCGTTGTCAGTGAGTATTGTAGAATATCACAATCAATGAATTTATAGAATGTCACAATCAGTGAGTATTGTAGAATATCACAGTCTGTGAGTATTTTTATAATATCACAGTCAGTGAGTTTTTTAGAGTATCGCACTCAGTGAGTATTGTAGCATATCATAGTCAGTGAGTATTATAGAATATCACAGTCAGTGAGTATTGTAGAATATCACAGTCAGTTAGTATTGTAGAATATTATAGTCAGGGAGTATTAAAGAATATCACAGTCAGTGAGTATTGTAGAATATTATAGTCAGGGAGTATTAAAGAATATCACAGTCAGTGAGTATTGTAGAATATTATAGTCAGGTAGTATTAAAGAATATCACAGTCAGTGAGTATTGTAGAATATTATAGTCAGGGAGTATTAAAGAATATCACAGTCAGTGAGTATGTGGAAGATCACAGTCAGTGAGTATTGTAGAATACCACAGTCAGACAGCATTATAGAATAACACTGTCAGAGAGTATTATAGGATATCACAGTCAGTGAGTATTGTAGAATATTATAGTCCATTAGTATTATAGAATATTATAGTCAGTGAGTATTATAGAATATCACCATCAGTGAGTATTATCAAATATCACAGTGAGTATTGTAGAATATCACAGTCAGTGAGCATTGTAAAATATTGCTTCAGTGAGTATTATAGAATATCACTGTAAGTAAGCAATATAGAATATCACAGTGACTGATTATTGTAGAATATCTCACTCTGAGAATATTGTGGAATATTACAGTCAGTGGGTATTATAGAATATCACAGTCAGTGAGTATTGTAGAATATCACAGTCAGTGGGTATTATAGAATATCACAGTCAGTGAGTATTGTAGAATATCATAGTCACTGAGTATAGTTAAATATCTTAGTGAGCATTGTTACATATCTTTGTCAGTGAGTGTTAAAGAAGGTCACAATCAGTGAGTGTTGTCGAATATCATATTCAGTGAATTTATAGAGCATCACAGTCAGTGAGTATTGTAGAATATCAGAATCAGTGAGTAATATAGGATATCACAATGGGCAACGTTTTCCCCCTTTCGGGGTGGAGGTGCAGGAGCGGGTGTGGGCAGGCGGGCCTCCAATCGGACTGCTTCAGTACCTGAGGAGACACAAATGGTATTGAACATTGTGCAATCATCAGTGAATATCCCCACTTCTGACCTTTTGATGGAAGGAAGGTCATTGATGAAACAGCTGAAGATGGTTGGGCCAAGGACACTACCCTCAGGAACTCCTGCAGTGATGTCCTGGAGCTGAGGTGACTGACCTCCAACATCCAAAACCATCTTCTTTTGTGCTAGGTATGACTCCAACCAGCGGAGAGTTTTCCCCTTGATTCCCATTGACTCCTGTTTTGCTAGGGCTCCTTGATGCCACACTCGGTCAAATGCTGCCTTGATGTCAAGGGTAGTCACTCTCACCTCACCTCGGGAGTTCAGCTCTTTTGTCCATATTTGAACCAAGGCTGTAATGAGATAAGGAGCTGAGTGGCCCTGGAGGAATCCAAACTGGGCGTCGGTGAGCAGGTTATTGCTAAGTAAGTGCTGCTTGATAGCACTGTTGATGACCCCTTCCATCACTTTACTGATGATTGAGAGTAGATTGATGGGGTAATTGGCCAGTTTGCATTTGCCCTGCTTTTTGTGTACAGGACGTACCTGGGCAAATTTTCACATAGCCGGGCAGATGCCAGAATTGTAGCTGTACTGGAACAGCTTGGCTAGGGACACGGCAAGTTCTGAAGCACAAGTCTTCAGTACTATTGCTGGAATATTGTCAGGGCCCATTACCTTTGCAGTATCCAGTGCCTTCAGCCGTTTCTTAATAGCACGTGGAGTGAATAGAATTGGCTGAAGACTGGCATCTGTGATGCTGGGGACCTCTGGTGGAGGCCGAGATGGATCATCCACTTAAGATTGTAACAAATGCTTCAGCCTTATCTTTTGCACTGATGAGCTGGGCTCCCCCATCATTGAGGATGGGGATGTTTGTGGAGCCTCCTCCTCCAGTGAGTTGTTTAATTCTCCACCATCATTCATGACTGGATGTGGCAGGGCTCCAGAGATTAGATCTGATCTGTTGCGGAATCGCTTAGTACTGTCTATCACTTGCTGCTTACGCTGTTTGGCACGCAAGTAGTCCCATGTTGTAACTTCACCAGGTTGACACCTCATTTTTAGGTGTGTCTTGTGCTGGTCCTGGCATGCCCTCCTGCACTCTCCATTGAACCCTGGCTTGATGGTAATGATAAAGTGGGAAATATGCCGGGCCATGAGGTTACAGATTGTGTTTGAGTACAACTCTGCTGCTGCTGATGGCCCACAGCACCTCATGGATGCCCAGTCTTGGGTTACTATATCTGTTTGAAATCTGTCCCATTTAGCACAGTGGTAGTGCCACACAACACGATGGAGAGTATCCTCAAAATAAAGGCAGGACTTCATCTCCACAACAATTGTGCGGCAGTCACTCCTACCGATACTGTCATGGACAGATGCATCTGCGGCAGGGCAGGTTGGTAAGGTGAGGTCAAGTATGTTTTTCCCTCTTGTTGGTTCCCTCACCTCCTGCCGCAGGCCCAGTCTGGCAGCTATGTCCTTTAGGACTCGACTAGTAGTGGTGCAACCGAGCCACTCTTGGTGATGGACATTGAAGTCCCCCACCCAGAGAACATTCTGCGCCCTTGCCACCCTCAGTGCTTCCTCCAAGTGGTGTTCAACATGGAGGAGCACTGATTCATCAGCTGAGGGAGGGCGGTACGTGATAATCAGCAGGAGGTTTCCTTACCCATGTTTGACCTGATGCCATTAGACTTCATGGGGTAAAGATTCGATGTTGAGGACTCCCAGGGCAACTCCCTCCCTACTGTATACCACTGTGCCACCACTGCTGCTGGGCCTGTCCTGCTGGTGGGGCAGGGCACAACCAGGGATGGTGATGGAGGTGTCTGGGACATTATCTGTAAGGTATGATTCTGTGAATATGACTATGTCAGGCTGTTGCTTGACTAATCTGTGAGACAGCTCTCTCAATTTTGGCACCATCCCTCAGATGTTAGTAAGGAGGACTTTGCAGGATCGACAGGGCTGAGTTTGCTGTTACTGTTTCTGATGCCTAGGTCGATGCTGGGTGTACATCCGATTTCATTCCTTTTTTGAGGTTTTGTAGCAGTTTGATACAACTGAGTGGCTTGCTGGGCCATTTCAGAGGGCATTTGAGAGTCAACAACATTGCTGTGGGTCTGGAGTCACATGTAGGCCAGACCAGGTAAGGAAGGCAGATTTCCTTCCCTAAAGGGCATTAGTGAACCAGACAACAATCGACAATGGTTTCATCGTTAGACTTTGAATTCCAGATTTTTATTGATTCCACTATCTGCTGTGGCTGGATTCGAACCCAGGTCCCCAGAGCATTACCCTGGGTTTTTGGATCATTACCCCATCGCCTTCCTGTAAATGTTCCCCATTTGACATTTGACCCACTTGGCCCACCTCATTTCCAAGAACTTGGTCTAGCAGTCTCTCCTTTCTCTTTGGACTGGAAACATACTGTTGTAGAAAATTTTCCTGAACACACTCTAAGTACTCTTGCCCCGCTCTGCCCTTTACACTACTATCCCAATCTATATTCAGATAATTAAAATCTCCCATTATAAGTAGTCATAATTCACGCAGCTTTCTGTAATTTCCTTGCAAATTTGTTCATCTACATCTTTCCCACTAGTTAGTGGCCTAAAGACTACACCAAGCAATGTAATTGCACCTTTTTTGCTCCTTTATTCTAGTCAAATAGATTCTGTCCTTGACTCCTCTGAGACATCTTCTCTCTCCAGCATTGCAATGTTATCCTTAATCAATACTGCACCCCTCCCCCTTTCCTATCTTTATTGAACACCATGTAACCAGGAATATTTAATACCCAATCCTGCCCTACTTTGAGCCAGGTCTCTGTTATAACCACAACATCAAGGGCTGGATTTTCTGTGCCCCCGCCAGGCGTGTTTTCAGTGGGGGGGGGGGGGTGGGGGGGTAATACGTAAAATAGAGTGGGTGCCCAGCCCACCACCTTTCCACGCACCCCCAAGATCACTCCCATGACATGGTAAGCGGGCAGGCATTTAAATCATTAACAAGCCAATTAATCCTGATAATACGGTTGGTGTGGGCAATTGCGTGGGACTGGGCAGGCTGTTTTTGTTTAAAAAGTGTTTGAAAGGTCAGGAAGGAAAGGGGATACTATCTTCGGGGGTGCCCTTATGGTCGTAACCACCCCCCTTCCCACTTGCCTGCTCACTGAAACCCACCACCCCCGCCCCCCCCCCACCCCTGCCTAAGCTGGCCAAACCCACCCCCTTCCTCCATTACCCCAGACTTACCTGGCTCCGGGATACATTGGGCCTTCTTCCTGGGGCTGGCTGCAGTCCCGGCAGTGCCCACTACTGAGCTCTTGGCGCTGCTGGGACTGCTGGAGTTGCTGGGCAATCTGATTGGCTGTCAGCTACCAAGGGCAGGACATCCTCCCCCAGTGAGGGGTGGAAGTACCACTCTCCATCAATTTAGCCTGCCTGCAGCCTGTTCTTGGCTGCGGTGGGGTAGGGGTGCTGGCATGGCATGAGCCGTCTTTCAGACAACTTTATTTCCGGGAGGGGGTTGGCAGGAGGGGAGGTGTGGTGGGGTGCGAGCTGTCCGCCCTCCCCATCCTCCATAACATGCAGCCCCATACTTTCATTTGGCAATCTGTGCCTGTAACTCACCAATCTTATTTACCACGCTCTGTACATTCACATGCAAGCACATTAACCCTGATTTAGGCTTTTTCCCATACCCTGATCCCACCTAATATCTTATTATTTACTCATAGCCTGCTGCCATCTAATATGGAACTATTCTTTTCCCTAGCACTACCTAGTAGTCTAATTTAATGCACCTTATTCCTCTTTTCTACTTCGATAATCTGGTGACCATCCCTCACTGCAAATTTAGTCTAAACCCCCACTAGTGAAACTCGCCATGAGGGCATCCTGTTGAGGTGCAACCTGTTCCTTTCAAGTAGGTGTCATTTGCCCCAAAAGTGCCCCCTCTGTCCCAAGACTCTTGCACCATGCCCCAAGCCATGCATTGATCCACCCTATACTCCTGTTTCTGCTCTCACTTGGTACGTGGCACTGGGACTACTACAGAGATTACTACCTTTGAGGTCCTACTTTTTAATTTACACCCTCGCTCCTGAAAATCTGACCCGCGGGCCTCAATGCCTGCACTCTCTATGTTGTTGGTACCAAAGTGCACTACAACTTTTGGCTCTCTCCCTTGTCCTAGAGAATATTCTGCACCTTCTCCATGATATCCTTTACCCTGGCACCTGGGAGGCAACACACCATTCAGGACTCATGGTTGTGGTTAAGAAATGCCTATCTGTCCCCCTGATTATGGAATCTCCTATAACGACTTCATTTGTACACTTTGCTGCTGCCTCCTTTGTAGTCTCTTGCCCATTGGTGTCATGGTCTGGACTGCAATCCTTCAGGGTGTCGCCACTCCCAGCAGTCTCCAATGCCGAGTATCTGTTTGAGAGTGCCACACACCCCAAAGACTCCTGTACTTACTGCCTATTCCCACTCTTCCTGATGGCCACCCAACTACTATCCAGAATGCCTCCTGCCTGTGGGTGGCCGCCTCCTGGAATGTCTGATCCAGGGAACAATCATCCTCCCTGACGCTCCAGCTGCCCCTCGAGCTCAGAGATAGTCAGCTCGAGCGCAAGCAGCTGGAGACAGTCCCCACACTCCAAATCACCCAAAACACGTGAAGTGCCCTGGAATTCTCACATAAATTGCAAGTAATAAGTTCAGATGCCCATCCATGATTTAAAAAATCATCTCTATGCCCTCTTAAACAATCTAGCTAGTGCCCTGTTTGAACTATTAATTTCAATTAATACCTCTAGACCTGATCTGAGCTTATAGCGGTATTAATTCCCTTACTACTATAGTAACCCTTTTTAAATTCTTCATTTCCCAGCTTCTAATTTGAAACAGATACCCGAGTTGTGAGAGAAAAGAGAAAATACTCACCAACCAATCACTTACCCAGTTTCTTGTGACATCACTTTATGATATTCTTTGGAGGTCTCCCATTGGTCTCCACTGTCTCTCTCGCTCTCTTCAATGTTCCTTTCATCCCTGATGTACTCTCGCCCCTCCCAGTGATCTCTCAGAATCGGAATTTGTCCCTTTCTTCTCATTATTTACCAAAATCTTGGACTTCAATTTTCATATGGCATCCACCCTCTTCCCCTCCTTTGGGGAATTGAAAGCTGTGGGATTATATGGCTGTTTCTGGAATTTTGCATGGGTTAAATATTCCACTTCACTGAGGGGAGACAAGGGGAAATTGTTCAGTGCTCTGAGCAGGTAGCTGTGCACTTCTAACTTGTTACACTCTGGCAGTCACCACCAGGCAAACCCTAACCTTGGATTTGATAACCTGGATTTAGATGAGGGAGATGTGTTGCTTCCAAGATGGATAGTGCCAGGCAAACAGAAAGTCTGTCTGATCTTCTCAGTAACTTGGAGATCCATAAGCAGGGATGTCAGATTTCGAGCAGAATGTAAAAAAACATCGCCGTCAGTGGGAGGAATTTAATCCAGGTGGCGGGAGTCTTGCCCATTGGCTACACAGCCAGCAATAGGCTCACATTTCCTCTGTTGGGGAAGACCCACCATATTAAGTACCAACCAGGCACTTAAGTGGCCACCAACAGGCTTTCTCGGATTTAAGGACTTCGGGGGTGGAAATCCCACCTCCCCCTGTACTGTGCCCCACCCCCTCCCCCAAGAGTTGTTGGCCAATCAGATGCTGGCAGCTCTCCATTGCCTTTCAGTGCCACTGGGATTGGTGGCAGCTGCTGGCAATGCAGC
Organism: Cetorhinus maximus; assembly: GCF_964194155.1. Lineage (NCBI taxonomy): Eukaryota > Metazoa > Chordata > Chondrichthyes > Lamniformes > Cetorhinidae > Cetorhinus > Cetorhinus maximus. The sequence continues at coordinate 9,170,570 of NC_135897.1, forward strand.
AGAGGCCCAGAATCAATGAGGGACTCGAGACCACAGACGAGTGAGGGCAGGATGGGGGGTCATAGGGTGGGGGGAAGGGGGGAATCACAGGAGGGGGAAGAATGGGGTCGGAAGCAAGGGCCGGGGGTTGAATTTCAGCGCCAGCCCCCAGCTCCGGCCTGTCCAATGCCAGGTCTCATCAGGCACTGAATGCTTTTGAACGAGGGGCGCCCCCCATCCAACCCCTAACTGCCCCCACCCCACCGGAAGCCTGCAAACAAACACTACTGGGTTTGTTTTTTGGACTCCTGCATGGTGAGTCCCCCACCCTCAGTGAATTCCGCCCAGTGTTGGAGTTTAAGTATGTCTTGCTGCCGTATCTTTCAAAGTTAAGAACATCTGTGTCTTCCCACTTCATCTCTGCATTTTAAGCACAATATTTGGATATTTAATAAAACAAAAGCAACAGATTGGAAATCTGAAATTAAAACAGTCAAGTTTGCAGATGGTAGGAAACTTGGCAATGTTGTAGATAGTGATGAAGATAGTTATAGGCTTCAGTGTGACGTAGACAGGGCGGCAAAAGCAGATGGAGTTCAGTGTGGAGAAGTGTAAAGTGATACACTTTGGGAGGACTAACAGGGGAAGACGGTTTAGTATAAATGGCATGATTTTGAAAAGTGTAGGTGAGCAGAGAGGCCTTGGTGTCCATATACATATATCCTTAAAGGTGGCAGAACCACGTTGATAAGGTGGTTACAAAAGCATATATGAGTTACTTGGGTTTATAAACAGAAGAACAGAATGCGGAATCATGGAATGGTTACAGCGCAGGGGGCCATTCAACCCATCGAGTCCGTGTCATCTCTCTGCAAGTACAACTCAACTCCCATTCCTCCTTCTTTTCCCCAAAGCCCTGCAAGCTTTTTCTCTTCTGGTACTTACCCAATTTCCTTCTGAAAGTGAGGATCGAACCTGCCTCCAGCACACTCTCAGGCAGCACATTCCAGATCCCAATCACTCGCTTTGTAAATAACCGTTTCTTACGGGGGAGGTGCCAGAGGACTGGAGAACAGCCAATGTGCTCATCCAATGTGCTATTTAAGAAGGGTTGTAGAGATAAGCCAGGGGACTACAGACCAGTGAGTCTCACATCAATGGTAGGGAAACTATTGGAAAAAATTCTGAAGGAGAGAATCTATCTCTACTTGGAAAGGCAAGATTTGATCAGGGATAGTCAGCATGGCTTTGTCAGAGGGAGGTCATGCCTAACAAATTTGATTGAATTTTTTGAGGAGGTGACCAGGTGTGTAGATGAGGGTAGTGCAGTTGATGTAGTTTATATGGATTTCAGCAATGCCTTTGACAAGGTCCCACATGGGAGACTTATAAAGAGGGCAATTGCACATGGGATACAGGGTAATTTGATAAGGTGGATTCAAAATTGGCTTAGTTGCAGGAGACAGAGGATGTTGACAGAAGGATGCTTTAGTGACTGGAAGCCAGTGTCCAGTGGCGTACCACAGGGATCTGTGCTGGTTCCCCTATTATTCGTCATTTATATAAACGACATAGATGACTATGTGGGGGGTAGGATTAGTAAGTTTGCAGATGACACAAAGATTGGCCAGGTGGTTAATAGTGAGGTTGAGTGTCTTGGGCTACAGGAAGATATAGACGGGATGGTCAAATGGGCAGATAAGTGGCAGATGGAATTTAACTCTGAAAAGTGTGAGGAGATACACTTTGGAAGGAGTTATTTGACAAGGCAGTATTCAATGAACGGCATGACACTAGGAAGTTCTGAGGAACAAAGGGACCTTGGCGTGTGTGTCCATAGATCTCTGAAGGCAGAGGGGCATGTTAGTGGGGTGGTGAAAGAGGCATATGGGACACTTGCTTTTATCAATCGAGGCATAGATTACAAAAGTAGGAAGGTCATGTTGGAGTGGTATAGAACCTTGGTGAGGCAACAGCTGGAGTACTGTGTGCAGTTCTGGTTGCCACATTATAGGAAGGATGTGATTGCACTGGAGGGGGTGCAGAGGAGATTCACCAGGATGTTGCCCGGGATGAAACATTTAAGTTATGAAGAGAGGTTGGATAGACTTGGGTTGTTTTCATTGGAGCAGAGAAGACTGAGGGGCGACCTGATCGAGGTGTACAAGATTATGAGGGGTATGGACAGGATGGATAGGGAGCAGCTGTTCCCCTTAGTTGAAGTGTCAGTCACGAGGGGACATAAGTTCAAGGTGAAGGTCAGGAGGTTTAGGGGGTATGTGAGGAAAATCTTTTTTAACTAGAGGGTGGTGACAGTCTGGAATGCACTGCCTGGGAGGGTGGTGGAGGCGGGTTACCTCACATCCTTTCAAAAAGTACCTGGATGAGCACTTGGCACATCATAACATTCAAGGCTATGGGCCAAGTGCTGGTAAATGGGGTTAGGTAGGTAGGTCAGGTGTTCCTCACGTGTTGGTGCAGACTCGATGGGCCGAAGGGCCTCTTCTGCACTCTGTGATTCTGTGATTCATGTTGCCATCTGTTCTTTTGCCATTCATCTTAAATTAGTGTCCTCTGGTTCTCAGCCTTCCCACTAATGGGAACAATTATCCCTATCTACTTTGGTCCAAGATACCTCATGACTTTGAACACCTCTAAAAAGTTTTCTCTGAACTTTTTCTTCTCTAAGGAGAACAGCCTCAGCTTCTCTGATCTATCCATCTAACTGAAGTCTCTCATCCTTGGAACCATTCTTGTAAATCTTTTCTGCATCCTCTATAAAACCTTCACATCCTTTCTCCAATGTCATGCCCAGAACTGCACACAAAACTCCAGTGGAGGCTTTTATAAAGGTTCATCATAACTTCCTTGCTTTTGGACTTTAAGCCCCTATTTATAAAGTCTAGAATGCTCTGTGCCTTTTTCAACCTGCTGTGCCACCTTCAATAATTTGTGCACATATATCCACAGATCCCTCTGTTCCTGCACCTTCTTTAGCATCATACCCATTACTTTATATTGTCCTTTCTCATTCTTCCTATCGAAATGTATCCCTCCACACTTCTCTACATTAAATTTCATCCGCCATTGTCCGCCCATTTCACCAGCCTGACTTTTAAAGTCAATCACTATCCACCTCACAGTTCACAATGCTTCCAAGTATTCCGTAATTTGCAAACTTTGAAATTATGGCCTGTACCCACAAATTAAGCTCATAAATATTTATCAAAAAAGCAAAGGTCCTAATACTGGCCCCTAGGGAACCCCCACTGTATACCTTCCTCCACTCCAAAAAACAACCGTTCATCAGTACAATCTGCTCTCTTGTCACTCAGCTAGTTTTATTCCATGGGCTTCAACTTTGTTGGCAAGCCAACTAAGCAGCATTTTATTAAACACATTTTGGAAGTCTATGTACAACACATCAACTGCGTTATTTCTATTAACCCTGTCTGTTACCTCATCAAAAAATGCAATCAAGTCAATTGAACATGAGTTGTCTTTAACAAATCCATGCTGGCTTTCCTTAAACTTGACCACGTGATTGCTAATTTTGTCCTGGATTATTGTTTCTAAAAGATTTCCCACCATCCGGGTTAAATAGGCTGGCCTGTGGTTGCTGGGTTTATCCTCATACACGTTTTTGAGCAAGGACATAACGTTGGGTAGGTGTAAAAGATTCCCATGGGACTATTTCAAAGGAGAGGAGGGGAATTATAAATATGTATCCTTCAATCAACATCACAAAAACAGATTATCTGGTCATTATCACATTGCTGTTTGTGGGAGCTTGCTGTGTGCAAATTAACTACTGTGTTTCCTACATTACAGAAGTGACTACACTTCAAAAAAGTACTTCAATGGCTGTAAAGCACTTTGAGCTGCCCGGTGGTTGTGAAAGACGCTCTGTAAATGCCCCCGTCTTTCTTTTCTTTTTTCATCGATTTGAAATGCTAATTTTGTTTCTCCCTCAACAGATGTTGAGTATTTACACTATTTTCTGTTTTTAATGACAGATTTTATGTCTGTGCACTTGTTAGCTCTGCCCAATCCTGGGAAATCTTGGCCATGATTCTCATGATTTTCCATCAATTCTTTGTCACATGAGGAGTATCCATTTGAAAACTCAACCCTTAACTGAGTTGGGACAACCTAAGGGAAAGTCAGCAAAAGATATATGCATTTCTGATAAAGACTTTAGTTAGACTTGCGTAAGAGTAACAAGCTGCTTTATGGTGTATATGATAGAATTTGGCCTCATGGTTCAACACATCCACGTAACTATGGGCTGCCAAAGACACACAAGAGTGATGTCCCATTATGCCTTATCTTATCTATGACTGGTTCTGCTCAATATGAATTGGCCAATATCTAACATTAGATGTGATTCTGTAATTGGACTGCACTTGGTGAGCAATCCCAAGTGCACTACAAATTACACTAACAAACAATTTAAGATTATTAGTCAGGTTCGCAATGTGGCTCATTTATGCTTGCCAGAAGTTACATAAACAAAGGGACGTGTCCTCTGCAGGCAAAAGGGAAATGTCCAGACATTGCACCTTTTTGAATAAACAAAAGCATGGGGGACAATAGCACCCTGGTGCATTCTCCGTGACAACCCCCTCACCAATCAGAGTCGACTTGCTACCCAATCAACACCCTTTTCTCATGCAGTATAAATTGCTGTTCCCTTCGAAATTTGGCATTCTTGCACCTTTCCTGATGAGTACAAGACAAAAAAGCTCTGACAGTATATCCCCCTTTTTCAGCAAAACCCAAGATACATATGCAGAAAGAGAGAGAGACCGATGCGGACAGGGATAGAGTTAGAGAGACTCATAAACGTATGATCAGAAACTTATTTATGGAAACTGCAATGCACGTGGAGACATATGGAGTTGGATAGAGATTCACATGGGGCTGAGTTTTCCCAGTTCCTTGGTGACAGGCTTGAAGGCAAGGGACTGAGAAAACAATGGGGGAGCTTTGCTGGGATGGCTCCTCGACCCATTCCTGCCACCAGGGAACTTTCCCAGGGGCAGGTTAGGAAGCAGGTAACTTGCTAGGTGATGGAGGCAGGCAGCTAGTTAAAATAGTTAAGACCCCATTTAGAGATGATTTATTTTTGGCCTTGCAGCATTTAGTTGTCAACAGAGCAGCCCACCCCCTCCCCCCAATTCTGTTGCCTGCGGAGGCTACAAGCTCAATGGAGGTGGCCTCCCTGCAGCAGACTCGGGGTGAACAGAGCCCAATGATGGGGGCCAAGGATAGGAATGGCTGTGCCCAGAGCCTAAATGTTTCCCACGAGTTTCTCCTCCATTATGAGGGGCCTCACAGATTCAGCCCATGTTGATTTTAACTTTGCTCCACAACTTTGAGGACATCTTCATGTTGTGGTGTCCTCACTAAGCCTGATCTGCCTCAGCAGCGCCCACAACATTCAACGGGACATAACCAGTTTGGAGGCTACCTCCCGATAGATTGCACCTCTGGCCTTGCGGCCGTCAAGTTAGTGCTCAGGACACACATTCTATCCCAACATCAGGATTCTAAAGGCCTCAATAAAATTCAGCCCATAGAGACAGGAATTTGTAGTATAAAGGGTTAACAGATGGGGTATGCTAATGTATGACGTAGATGATGATGTACCACTGACATCAGTCAGTCATGTGTTAGACCCTCCCTCTCTATCTCAACAGAGAGGTTGGAACACCATGGCCAGGATTTCCCAGTCGACGAGCGGGGGCAGGGCCCACTTGCCGACGCGTAAAATGACGCGGGATGACATTGGGCGGAACTCCCGACGATATTTAAATTTTCAGGTAGGCGGGGGCTCAGCAAAATCAGCTGTGCACCTGCCGACCTGTCAATAGCCAATTGAGGCCATTGACAGAATCATTAAAGTAATTAATGGACCTGCCCGTCCAACCTTAAGGTTGGCGGGCAGGCTAGGAGCCTCGGCGGGCATTAGAAAAAGCATGAAACCTCATCCACGTGCGGGATGATGGTTCATGTAGGTTTTTAAAAATGTAATTGAAGCCTATTTAAAAGTGATGGACATGTCCCAACTCATGTGACAGTGTCAGGGATTTTTATTTTTTATTTTTAATATTTTTGACAGTAGAGCCAATCTCCCTGAGGCAGCACTTAACCTCAGGGAGATGAGTGCGCTTTTTCATGCGCATGCACGAAAGAGCGCACTCTCGGCTCAGGGAATCCCCCCCCCCGCCCGCACAGGGAGTCCATAGCGTTTCCTTACGGACGTCATGCTGGGCGGGCCTTAATCGGCCTGCCCACATAAAATAGTGGCGCGCCCTCTATTGGGGGCACCAATCGGAGGCACACCTCTGCGCACCCGCTCTTCAACTTCTCCCCCAACGAGGGAAAATTCTGCCCCATACCTAGGAGCAACATGTCTATTCTGTAACCTGTTTAGAAGCAGTACTAATAAACAAGCATTAAGCAGATACCAGAGTATAACTGCAGTCTGTCTACTAATCAAGTACCATACCTAGGGTCCACAGAGAGAAGGACCATCTCAGATTTGAATTGAGTGAAATAAAACAAGACATGGAGACAGAGATAACAACATTTAGGCAGAGTTAGAAAGGCATGGAGATATAGATTGAACGTGTGGATTTAGGAACCTGGTCTCTCTGTCCTCAGCCTCCTATATTATTCCAATGAAGCCCCCACAAGCTTGAGTAAAAGCACCTCATCTTTGATTAGGCATTTTACAACCTTCTGCACACAACATTGTGTTCACAATTTCAGATCATAAACACTTTTGGACAGTAGATGCTAGTAATGGTTCTGCTGTTGTCATTTACACATCCTCAAGGCCCTTCTTTTGCTCCTGTACTTGCCTCATTATCACCCTCTTTTGCATTGCACCATTATCCCCCTTGCCTCTCTCCTGACTTCCTTTTGTCCTTTCCTCCCCTCCTCCTCCCCCTTTCTTTCTCTGCCTATGTACTTGTTTGAAAGCTGCTACATTGCCAACTTCTTCCAACTCCGGCATAAGGTCATTGACCTGAAAACGAACTTTGTTTCTCTGTTCAGAGACCTGCTGAGTATGTTCCAGCATTTTCTATGTTATTGCAGGCTTCCAGTATTGAGGGTATTTTACTTTTGAATATGATAATCTGTTAATGTGTCTGGCTGCTTATATGTGAGCGTTCCTCTCAGTGTTTAAGGTTTCCTGTTTAACAGTGTGAGCATTTGCATTGTATACGTTCCTATTATTGTGAGGTTTCCCAGCTGGGTGCTGTTTCTCAAAAATAAAACATTGGTTGCTTGAACCTCATTAAAAAATGAATGTTAAAAAAAAACAGTAATCAGTGTAAAAGCCCCTAGTTATTTCAAGACTAGGCTGTATGTGTAATTTGTTAATAATTCATCAATGTTGTTCATGATTGATTGATTGAGTTTTAAACAATGTCCTACACTGACAATAGATACCTCCAAATAGCCGTTTGGTAGTACAGACCTTGAGCATTGTTGAAAAAAGGGACCTGCTGTTGAAGCTTTTCATAAGAACATAAGAAATAGCAGGAGTAGGCCATTCAGCCCCTCAAGCCTGCCCTGCCATTCAATAAGATCATGGCTGATCTGCCCCAGGCCTCAACTGATCTTTTGTGCCAGCTCCTCATAGCCCTCGACTCTCCGATATTTCAAAAATCTATCTACTTCCTCTTTAAACACTTTCAGTGATCTAGCCTCCACAGATTCCTGGGATAGAGAATTCCAGACATTCACTGCTCTCTGGGAGTAGAAATTCCTTCACATCTCAGTTTGAAATGAGTGTCCCCTTATTCTGTAACGATGGGCAGAATTTTACCCTCGGCGTGTGGGCATGTGCCTGACGTGCCCGAGCGTAAAATGACGCATCATAACGCAAAATGACGCGTGATAGCGTCAGGCAAGCGTCCTGACATCATTATGCACTGGCGCGATATTTTGTTCAGTGGGCGCGTGCCAGAGTCGGCTGCGCACCCGCCGATAATTAAAAGGCCTATTGATGCCATTAATAATCTAATTAAATTTAATTCTACGCTGCCTGTCCAACCTGCTTGTCCAACCTTACAGAGTCACATGAGGGGGCATGTTTTATTAAATTTTTACTGTCGTTATTAATTCTTTTATAAAAGTGCTTCAATCTCCCTGAGGCACGGAGCTGCCTCAGGGAAATTGTAGCGCTCTTTCGTGTGCATGCACAAACTGCGCGCTAGGCCCAGCTCTCCCTCCTCCCCCTGCCCGCAGAGGTAGCACTCAGCGCTGCCGCTCGAGATCCACACAGGGTAGGCCTTAATTGGCCCATATGTGTGAAATCGGGGGTGGAGCTGAACGCGGGTGGTGGTTGGCTGCCCGACCGCCCCCGCCCACCCCCCGCCTAGCACCCCCGTCAAGGGCAAAATCTTGCCCTATGTCCCCTAGTTTGAGATTACCCCACATCTTCTCAACATCTAGCCTGTCAAGTCCCCTCAGAATCTTGTACATTTCAATAAGATCACCCCTCATTCTTCTAAACTCTAATGAATAAAGGCCTAACCTGTTTAGCCATTCTTGATAAGTCAGCCCCTTCATCCCAGGAATCAGCCGAGTGAATCTCTTTTGAACTGCCTCCAATGCCAGTATATCCTTTCTTAAATATATGGACCAAAACTGTACAGTCCTCTGGGTGTGGCCTCACCAACACCCTGTACAGTTGTAACAAGACTTCCCTATTTTTAAACTCCAACCCCCTAGCAATACAGGCCAAAATTCCATTTGCCTTCTTAATTTCTTGCTGCACCTGCATGCTAACTTGTTGTGTTTCATGTACAAGAACACCCAGATCCCTCTGTGCTGCACTTTTTTGGAGTCTCTCTCCAGTTAAATGATAGTCTGCCTTTTGATTCTTCTTACCAAAGTGTATGACCTCACACTTTCCTGCATTAAACTCCATCTGCCAAGTTTTTGCCCACTCACTCAATCTATCTATATCCCCTTGCAGATTCCTTATGTCCTCATCACAACATGTCCCCCCTGTCTTTGTATCATCAGCAAATTTGGATACATTACACTCTGCCCCCTCCTCCAAGTCATTAATATAGATAATAAATAATTGAGGCCCTAGGATTGATCCATGTGGCACTCCACTAGTTACATCTTTCCAACATGAAAAAGACCCATTAATCCTGACTCTCTGTCTACTGTGTGTTAACCAATCCTCAATTCATGCTAATACATTACCCCCAATACTGGGAGCTCCTATCTTGTGCAATAACCTTTTATGTAGCAACTTGCTTTAAAACCCTTGGATGCAGGCCATCAGGCCCTGGCGACTTGTCTGCCATTAGCCTCATTAGTTTGTCAAATACTTTGTCCCTCATGATAAAGACTGTTACAAGATCTTTCCTCCCATTAGCTCCTTGCTTTCCTCTCATTAGCCCCTTTCATTTTGCACTTATCAGGACAGTTTGCAAGTATACCAAAAGTAAAGGGAACAACAATTGATACTGCACGAGAAGAGAGTACTGATTGCTTGACAAGTGGTCTGATTGATAGAGGCCATGAAGAATGAACCAGAGAATAGCTAACTGACAAGCTTTTGTTCAAATTCAAACCTGGCAGGTCTACTCTCGCCATTGTAGCTCACTACGCATGCTAGAAGCTACATATATTCACGCATTGCAGACAGAGGAGCATGTCCATGTATTGTGCCTTTTTCAACTAAACAAGAGCTTGGGGGACAGCCATTCCCTGGTTCATTCCCCATGGGAACACCTTGACCAATCAGAGTTGACCTGCCTGGTTTGAATTTGAACAAAAGCTTGGAAATTCACTGTTTCTTGGTGAGCTCTCAATGGCAGCACTTCAACTAATCAAAATACACTTGCCAACCAACCCATAGTCTCTTCTCATGCAGTATAAATTCCTGTTCCCTGTACTATTGGTATTGTTACCAACTATCCTGGTGAGTACAAGATGAAAAGCTTTGACAGCACGTCTCTTTTTCAGCAATACTCAAACCTTCAAATCCATGCTAAGCAAATTGTGATTCACTAACTTGACCCAATTCTTTGATAATGGAGAGAGTTAATGAGGATTGTGTGGTTGATGTTGTGCTTTCAAAAAGTGTTTGACACTGTATCACATATTAGACTTTTTAGTAAAATTAAAAATCATGAGATTAAAGGGGCAGTGGCAGCATGGATACAAAACTGGCTATGGGACAGAAAGCTGGGAGCATTGCTCAACAGCTTTTCGGACTGGAGTGAGATATACAGCAGTGTTCCCCAGAGGCTGTTAATAGAACCACTGCTCTTTTTGATATATATTAATGACCTGGCCTTGATTATATAGGGCATAATCTCAAAGTTTAACATGAAACTTGGAAATGTTGTAAACAATGAGCAGGGCAGTAACAGACTTCAGGAGGTCATGGATGGTAAAATAGGTAGACACATGGTAGATGTAATTTAATGCTGAGATGTGCAAAGTTATACATTTTGTTAGAAGAACGAGGAGAGGCAATATGAACTTAATTGTGCAATTTTAATGGATGTGCAGGAATGGAGAGAACTGGGAGGGGCACATACACAATTCTTTGAAGGTGGCAAATCAAGCTGAAGAGGCTGTTGAAAAAGTGTATGGAATTCTTGGCATTATTAATCGAGCCATAGGGCAACATTTTCCCCCTGTAAAGGGGTACGTGTGGGAGCGGGCACGGGCGGGCAGGTTCCTGATCGGCATCCCCGATCAGGGGGCGCGCCGCCAATTGACGTGGGCGGGTCAGTTAAGGCCCGCTCTGTGTGCTGTTCACTCAGAAGCGCTGTGCGCTCCTTGTGCAGGCAGGGGGGCATTTCCCTGAGCTGAGAGTGTGCTCCTTTGCGCACGCGCACGGAAGAGCGCAGAGACCTCCCTGAGGCAAAGTGCTGCCTCAGGGAGATCGCTGGAAGTTTAGAAAAATTTTTGGAAGTGTGAAAAAAAAATTCCTGACATGTCCCCTCATGTGACATTGTCACATGAGCTGGGACATGTTCATTTCCTTCATTTCAACATTTTATAAACATTTCAAATCCCTCATGACACCTCATCCTGCCCATTGACAGTTCGGAGGGCGTGCAGCTGAATCGGCTGCATGCCCGCCGAACTAAAAATCTAAATGATGTGCAGTGATATCAGGACACACGCCTGATGCCACCCCACGCCATTTTACCCATCGGTGAGCGGGCCCCGCCCCCCCGCTCGCCGACCAGAAGATGCAGCCCATAGAGTGCAAAGGGGTGAAAGTTATGCAATGATTAGGTCTCCACTGCAGTATTGTATTCAATTCTGAATGTCAAGGGTACAGAAGAGAATTGCTAGAATGTTACAGCAGCACCTCCCAAACCCATGACCTCCACGGCCTATAAGCTCGGAGGTGCAACTTCAAGCTTCATGCATGACCCTGACTTGGACATACATTGCAGTTTCTTCAAAATCCTAAAACTCCCTTTGCGACAGAGAGTATCTTCGCGACATGAACTACAGCAGTTCCAGAGAATCTGTCTACCACACCCATCACAAAGGCAATGGGCGATGTTTCCAATGGCTGAAGGGTCGATCATGAGAAGGCCCAGGTTTAAGGTGATTAACAAAAGAGCTGGAGGCGACTCGAGGGAAAATTTCTTTATGCAATGAGTGGTTAGGATTTGGAATGCACTGCCTGGCTGGGGAATGGATATAAATTCAATAGTAGCCTTCAAAAGGGGACTGGATAATACTTGAAGGAGAAATTTTTTTTGTAGGGATATGGGAAAAGAGCTGGTGAGTGAGACTGACTGGATTGCTTTTCAAAAGAGTCAGCACAGACTCAATGGGTCAAATGGCCTCTTTCTGTACTGTCCTATGCTATGATCCTATGAACTAGGGGCGGACAGTAACTGCTGGCCTTGTTAGCAATATCCACATCCTTCGAATGAATTAAAAAGCAATTTTTCACTAATTTCTCAGAAACAACAGCTGAGATAAATGAGTCATTGTTTTTAGTTGAGGAATAAATGTTGGTCAGGACATTCGGAGAGTTCTCTTAAATTATGCAAGAGGATCTTTTTCCATCCACTGTCTTTAATCTTATAATAAGGTACAAGCAGCCAATGTCTTATTCTATATAACAGCACTCAGCTAGGAAAACCACAACAAAAGGACCATATACAATGTAAACATTCTCATTGTTAAACAGGAAACCTTCAACAAGGAGGGGAGAGACAATGGGATGTTTACATATAAACATTAGCAGATTATCATACTCAAAAGCAAAATACTGCGAATGCTGGAAATGCAAAAATAACAAAAAAATAGTGAAAAATACAAAGTTAGTGGGTGGAATTTAATGTCCTCTCCCATGTCAAGTTTGGTGGTGGGGGCATTTATTCAGGCAGGATGGTGGCAGGTTGGGACTCCGCCGCCTACCCACCTCCATCCCAATTAAGACTGTGGCAGAAGGACTTCCCGCCCAAACAAATTGAGACCCAAAAGTGGGCATTGATTGCCTCACATCGTCGCTGTTGGTATTAACCCAATGGCAGACGATGGACTTGCCATGAGAGGAGCACAAAGGGCAAACCCATGCAGCAAGAAGGCTTCGGAACATATTTTAAAACGTTGATTTTGATCAGATGTATCATTTTAAAAGTGATATTTCAGGAGTCTGAGAAGTCATGCTGAAAAGTCATTTTACTTTTTAACAAAAATTTCTCAGGTTTTTAAAAGGTTTCTTGTTAAGAAATGTTAAAATATTAATCCCTTTTAACAACAATTGTAAAAATGTTGTAGGCCTCCTCACTCAGTATTTGGAGTTGAGTGGAGGCCCCTTGTTATAGGGTTGATCTTCAGACAACTTTTCTTGGTGGGCACATACAACTTTATTTACAAGGCAGCAGCAGCAGCTACACGTGTGCATCAAACTCCATAACTAAAGAAGGACTCTCTCCTGTGGAGGTACCTCACGCTGCTAACACATTACTTTATACAGATCATGTGTTCTTACAACAGAGGATTATTCTTAAAGCTACAGTCCTACGTTTCCCAAAACTAGAATTACTCCCCCTTTAACTTTTCTGTATGTTTTGCATTTACAAGAACATTTATCTCATGACATTATAATATTTACACTGGTCATGAAATTACAAGTTCAATATTTCCTGATCCGTGTGGACTGTTGGAGCTCCAAGACTTCCGATTCTTTTGTAGGAAACACATTCTCTGGATCTGCATTAACATCAGGTACCTCATTAGGCACAGGTAGTTCAGTGCCTTCAACTCTGACAGAAACATTGGGCATGTCTGTCCTTAGTTGAGCAACTTCAACAGGAACCACAGGTTCAGCAACGGCTACAGGTGGAACATCATTTTGTTGGGTATCTCTTTTTCTTAAATGATCCACATACTTATGGGTGATCTGGCCCTCCATGTCCATGTGGTATGACAATGGTCTGGTCACAGAATTCACTTTACCAGGTAACCACTTCGGTCCTCCACCGAAATTCTTTACATATACTGCTTCTCCAACAGTAAATTGTCACTCATGACTATGCAAATCATGAGTTGCTTTTTGGTCCCCTTGACTTTTCTTTACTCTCCCCTCCAAATTGGGAAGTATTAGGCTTAGTCTTGTCCAAAGACAGTGCCTTGGTGAAAAGATAGAGGAACATTTGGAACTCCTGGATAAGCAAATGATGTGAACTGGCACTTGTATCGCTGGATTGACTTGTGTTTGACCAATGTCCGTGTATGGTAATCCCAGTAGTTGCAAGTGAACAAATGGCACTGTTATGGGTTACCTCTGATCCACAGGTCTAGAATGATTCACAATACACAATATCAGGCTGGGGAGCAATGCTGAATCCCACACAGTATGATTTTTTTTTAAGTCGGTGCCTTATCAGCAATTCTGCATCCTCTTTCTACATGTCTTCTTTGTTTTACCACTGAATTTAGTCTCGGCCTTCTTTTTGACTTAATGGTCAGCCAGACATCTCTCAGATGCAATCTCAACTTGTCTTAGCTCAGCAGTTGAAACCCATGACTTCATTATCTACTCGCATCTTGGAAAGTTCTACAACTTTTGCTTTTAAAGCCTCTTTAGCTTCATTTAGCTGATTCTTCAGCTCTTCTGTCTCTTTCTTGTATCTGTTGGCTTCCTCCTGGAAACTTGAACATTGCTGTGTCTTCTCTGACAACTGGTTCTTCAGTTTGTTCAGAGAGATGTTAACTTCTTCCTGTTTCTCTTTGTAATTTTTTAGAGGTGTAAACTTTGACTAGAGTGATCTGCGTAGTGTGTGAAGGTCTTTCAACAGGTTTCCCTTTTCTTTGTGAAGTTCGCACACTTCACCTTGAACTCTGCCATTCAGCAGAGTCTCTTTGGGTTTCTTCTGCTGTTCTTCCATGTCGTTGTTTAAGACAGTCTTCATTTCCTCAGGTTGCTCAATGTTTACACTCTCCTTTTTCATCCAATTGCAGTCCTTGGACTCTCCAGACTCTTTCTGAAGTACCTTGCCTTGTTCCTTTTCCAACCCAGGGACTCTTCCTGCTTCCTTTCAAAATCTCACTGGACAATCAAGGTTAATTCCCCTCAACCAATTTCGACCTAGAAGGCTTGGTCTTCTGCCTTGGTAGCTGTGCCGATTGGTGCCCATAATTAACAGTTGCTCTGGTGATGCTTTTACTTGGATTTCTTCACCTGTATACATTTTCAACTTGGCAGATGTTTGTTCCAAATTTAATTGTTGATCACCTTTATTTAAATATCTGGAAGTGTGTTCTCCTATTACAGTGGTAGAAGCACCTGTGTCTTCTTCCATTATTAATGGCTTACCATTCACTTGCACTGCAACAAATATTGACCCTGTCTTCCCAGCTTTCATGTTGAATGATAAAAAAAATGTCAGAATTGGTTGTTTCAGGCTCTTTGAATTGAACCTGAACCTTTGCATTGTGACTGAGGGCTTGGGTTGAAAAAGTTCCTTAATGAGGTCTACTAATTCACTGAGAATCTGGGCACTGGGGGCCATCAAGCTTCAAATTAAACTGTTCGTCTTGCTCCCACAAATACTCAAGAGAATTGCTCTCCTCTTTTCCTCTCCCATGATTTTGTTTGCTTGAAAGGAGAATGCAAGACATTCTATATATTGAGACCAATCACCTGTGGCTGGCTCAAAGGGATTGATTCTGCCAAACTGTGGCATTTCGGATGAGTGGGTCTTCTTTTATTTTTGATGAACTTAGATACTCACAATTGATAGACAAGGAACAGCACCAAATATGTTATACCCTCATTGCCAGTTTGCTATAGAGTTGACCTTCAGGCAACTTTTCTTGGTGGGCACATATACCTTTATTTGCAAGACTGCAGCAGCAGCTGCATGTGTGCATCAAACCCCATAAATAAAGAAGAACTCTCCTGCAGAGGTTCCCTGCGCTATTAGCATATTGGTTTACACAGGTTATGTGATCTTACAACACAAGATTATTCTTAAAGCTACAGTCCTACTTTTCCCAAAACTATAATTGCTACAACCCTTAAGCCTGGAGTCAGAGGTGTAAGATTTAAAAGTGCAATTAATTCAGAATTGGTAGGCAATTAGTCTAAGTTTGTTCTGGTTCCTGACTTGGTTTTTGAAGTATCAAACCCTCACGAGGAGTGTTGATTGGCCCATGTCAACTTTCGGATTAGCGCAGATAGTGCAGAGAACATTCCAGAAGTTGTGAGGCCTCTGGTTCTCAACCTTTCTGCTAATAGAAACAGTTTTCCCTATCTACTTTGTCCAGGACCCTGGTAATTTTGAACATTTCTAAGAAATCTTCTCTGAACCTTCTCTTTTCAAGGGAGAACACCCTCAACAGTGGACTAATGCTTAGCGCTGAGATCATGGGCCAAGGGGAGTGTCAGAGAATTGGTATTCAACCCCACCAGTTGGTGGCTAGTTCACCAAACTAGAACTGCACCACCCTTGTAAGCAGGTTTGATAATACTAGGGTTAGACCTTCGAGAGCGGAGTGCAGAACGTTCAGAGGGAGACAGGCTAGGGTGAATGAGGGAAGTAGAGGAATTGAGGTTTCACACCAGCAGTTCTCAATGAAAAATCCTACAGAGGGCAAGTGGCAAGAGGGAGGGTTCCAGGTAGAAGGAAAATACTGCAGACAGGAGAAAGGATTCACATTGCAGGGGGAAGATTCCGGAGCAAAGAAGTGAGCCTGGTGGTGAAGGCAATGGAAGAAAAGTTCAGGGTGGTGCCAAGCTCAAAATTCATTGAGGTGTGGGCATAAAAGGATGAAGCTGAGGCCTTTGCTGAAGACTGGTCTTTCAGGGTCAGAGAGGTGAAGGCCAGCAGGATAGTGAAAACATGGCAAAGAGTGAGATTGGAAGATGGGATGGTATCAGAGGAAAATGAAGGGAAGGAGAATCAGAGAGGGCTGGCATCCAAGAGTTGCAACTTGCAATCTTTGACACTTGAGAAAGCATCAGATGTCTCAAAGGACAGAATGAAACTGCAGACCCAGACAGCATTAACATAGAGTGAGTAGGTGCTGCTGAAGAGAAAGGTTGAGAAAGTGCATGTGGTAAGGCAATCGGCATGGATCTCAGGATGTGGCAAGAGCAGCGGCTGAAGGAACGTGGAATGTCTGGGAGATATCTGCAATCATGGGTAGATCCAAAATGTGAAGGGTGAAATTTCAGTTGCAATCCAAATGGAATAAGTTGGAATTGATGGCAGTTGCTGAGTAAAGAGGTGTAGCTGTGAAAGCAAGTTTTGGTGGATACCTGATCAAACAAGAGAATGGGAATAAGCCCATAATACAGTAAGCCAAAATTCACCCCAATATACTCCCCCTTCCTGTTCCCACAGCACCTTCCCATGCAAGCAGAGGAGATGCTACATCTGTCCTTTTATCTCTTCTCACCATCCAAGGCCCCAAAAATTCTTTCCAGGTAAAATAATGATTTATTTTTATTCCTTTCAGTATACTGTATCGGCTTGTTACTATTCTGTCATCTCTACATTGGGGAGAACAAGCACAGGCTGGGTGACCATTTGGAGAAAGAACTCCATTCAATCCACAAGTGGGGCCCTGAACTTTGGGTCAGCTCTCATCTTAATTCTTCGGCCCACTCTGACCTCTCTGTCCTCAGCTGCCTGCATTGATTTAAGGAAGCTCAACGGAGTCTTGAAGAACAGCACCTCATTTTTGATTGGGCACCTTACAACCTTCCAGAATTTACACTGAGCTCAGCAATTTCAAACTGTCTGCCCCCTTTTATTTTGGATGGCAGCTTATGGTGATTTATTCTACTTTACCCATTCACAACAGCTCTGCACATATCTTCTACTTCATTACTAGTCCCATTACCATCTCCTTTTATTATTTAATCTCTCCTGCCTTCCACCCTAACACAGACCTTTCCTCTTGCTTTTTTCCCCCTTGCCACCCCTTTCCTTGCCTTTGTACTTGTTTAAAGCCTGTTACGTTGTGAACCTTTTTATGGCTAAGAATTGAACACCGAGATGGCAGGGGATTATTAAGCAGTGGAATGAGAGTTGAACACTGTGGGGATGAGTTATTCCCTTGGGGAGGGACCTTATGGAAGCTGGAGAGCTGGTGAAAACGCATGTTGGGGATAATTTTCCACTCTGGACACTAAGCGCGATGGCGGATAGAAAAGTCAGTGCTGTTCCTGCTGGCCAGCATGGTGGGTTTCCGCATCGGATTGTCCGCTTCTCATCTCATTATATATGCATGGGCGAGCAGCACGTCATACCCAGTGGCTGGGTGGTCTGGGATTCCCCTCGGCCCACCGTCACCTCGTCCTGGAGAGCGCAAGTGGCTAGAGGGGGGTGGTCCAGGTAGAAGGAGAAGACTGAAGGCAGGAGAAAGGATCCACACTGCAGGGGAAGACTCCGGACCAAAGAAGTGAGCCCGGAGGTGAAGGCAACGGAAGAAGAGCTCAGGGTGATGCCAAGCTTGAAATTCATTGAGATGTGGGCTTAAAAGGATGAAGCTGAGGCCTTTGCTAAGGACTGATCATTCAGGGTCAGAGGGAAGAAGGTCAGCAGGATAGTGAACATGCAGCAAAAGGTGAGATTGGAAGATGGGATGGAATCAGAGGGAAATGAAGGAAGAAGAATTGGAGGGCACTGGCACCCAATGGTTGTTGCAACTTGTGGATCACATTTCAGGGCATCATATTTAAATGGTACCTGCGTACATCTTCACTCTCTGCAGCCCAGGACTTGGCAAGGCCGGCCCCCAGAATGGCCCTCAGAAGACACAAGCACTGTGCCCTGAAATTCAGCAACAAGGCACTCGCGGCACTGCTCCAGGTCGTTGAGGACCGGGGGAAGATCCTTTACCCTCGTGATGGGAGCCGGAGGTCCACCAACCTCACTACCAAGGCTTGGGAGGAGGTCGCCAGTGTGGTCAGTGCCCGCGCTCCTCAGAAGAGGACATCTGTCCAGTGCAGGAAGAGAGTGAATGATCTCATCTGCTCAGCCAGGGTAAGTCAACCTTCTCCTCACTCTCAACTCACACTCTCACAAGCCCATCAGGCACTCGCAGGCTTACAATCCACAGGGATCTCGCAAAGTACCAGTACAAGGGACATCATCACTGATTCTCTCGCACACACTTTTACATCTTCATCTCTTGTTTATCACATTCTGCACAAGTCACATCTTCAGCCCTTACATAGGTCCACTCAGCACACAGAGCTGGCAGGCATGCTTATCATCTACTTTGGCATCCATCCTGCTCACAGTCTGTCCATCTGTCTTTTACACACAGGACAAGCTCACCCACAACAACCGGGAGAGATCCCAGACCGAAGGGGGGATGCCGAAGCTCAGGCCACTCACCCACTTTGAGGAGCGGGTGGCAGAGCTGACTGGCAAGTGCAGGGACCATTCCTACCCCGAAGGCAAGATTGGCATCTCCCACCAAGCCAGCGAGGGTCCATCTGTAGTCTTCACCCACCCTCCGAAACTGAGTGCTCTTTAATGTAGGTGACTACCCAGCCAATCTCTTTATCTCTTCTCTCTATTACAGTTCCACCAGCAAGAAAAGGAGACACATCACCAGGCAGCCCACCAGCCCCAGTCCTCAGGCCACCTCAGATGATGATGCTGAGGACCCATTAGATGTAGAGCCTCACTGCATTCACCTGCACCCCCTACCATCGCAGAGACACACACCTCGGTGGGACCTTGATTTAGAGCAGGCTCGGGGTCACCTTCTGGTGAGTACAGCACAAATTCGGGTCCACACCAGGCGGAGGGAGTGACAGCCAAGGTTACCAACACTCGGAGGGCCGCAGGAGGCCAGGCTCCTGCTGAGTCCAGGTCTGATGATGAGCCTCTGGAATCGGCCCTCAGAGAGATATTGGATCTCCAAAGGCAGGCAGGGGTACAGCAGGCAGGGTTGTCAGAGGCCGTCACCAGGTTAGAATGGAGGATGGGGGAATCAGTCCACATTCAGTCTGATGTCGTGGCATCGACAAACCAGCGCAGTGAGGTCACCATTGGAAGGGCAGCGACCGCCATGGAGACCCTGGTCCAGCAGTTTGTGCTGCTTATGCGCACGGACCTGCACACCATCACCATAGCCATGAGTGGAATACATCAGTGACTAGGCAAGAGAGGGACAGGTCACCTCGATCTCCCTCCAGAAACCCTTTCTCCTCAAGGAGTCAGAGAGGGTCCCTCGGGCACGCACAGGGAGGGGGAGTGTCAGCTGAACACCCTGGGCAATCCACCCAGCATTCCCCTGGGCTGTCCAGCCGCTCCATAGCCCCTCTGCCTGTGACCCCAGCAACTCCAGCTGCTCAGGCCGAGGAGGGTGCACCTACCCCACAGCAGGAGATCCAGAGCAGGCCGGGATTCTCCAGGCCTCAGCCCTCCAGAGGACGTCTGCCAAGGTCATCACAGACAACAGGGCAGAGCAGTCAGCAGGCTGCCTCCACCTCTGCTGCAGATGCCAGGGAAGCACCTAGACATAGCGGTCGGGTAAGAAGAATTAAGAAATATTAAAAGCACGAAGGTGGCACCGATGTTCACTCACTGAATATACTTTGTACTTCCGTAAATATATTTTTCTTACCGGAAACTCTCATCTAGTGAATGGCTCTTCTATCTGATGCAAAGCTCCAAGGTCATCCAAGTGTAACAGATGCCCATCCCCATCCCCACCCTGCAACCCCCTCACTTATCTCCCATTGAGCCCCTCAGGTCTGTGGTGTCTCACACAATCTCAGTACAATAAGTTGCCTTTCTGGCCACAGCAGTGACATGAGCAAAGCCTCTTGCTCTAACAACATGGTGGTTGGGCAATGCATATCTTAGGCTTGCGTCCAAGGATTAAATCATGTGGCCTCAGGAGTATAGGTTCTGCAGTTTGGTATCTTCTCCTGCTGCGGCACTGAAGACCGGCTGATGTGGCTCTTATTGGTTTTAATGGTGACCGGCATTGGAGTCGGTCGAACTCGGTGCATCTTCCAACGGCCTCCACGTAATGTCTGTCAGGTTTGAGTGTGGGTTACATTTCAAGTAATAGTTGGAGACCTTAGGCACTCATGGCAGCCTGTAGTGTGACATTGTGACCGTGTACACAGCTAGACATCACCCCTATAATAGTTCCCAGTCTCCACCTGCATGATGTAGAGCTATGGATTGAGTGGGCACTTGGTGACTCCTAAAATGTCTGCTGGACGGTCATGACTATGTGAGGTCAGAGGTGTGTGTCTAGGCCCCAGGTGCCGGACTATTAAATGGCAGAGTGAAGCTTTGGACCTAAAGGCCTGGCTAGCGTGGCTTCACATAATCCCTGAGGCAGCTCTCTGATGGGCAATCAACATGGTTATCTGATCATGACAATGCCATCAGTGTCCCAGGTTCCCTTGTGTATATCTGAAACTGCTGGAATGAAAATGTGGAAGCCTCAAATGGGATCAGAGTGAAGCTCCACTACACCTGATGTGAGCTCTTCATTATTAATAAAGTTACTAAGTAATGCCTAATTGCAGTGTTGACATTTTTTGGGTCACAGATACCAAGGCAATGCTGGATGGGATTTTGGGAAACTCCAGATGAAGGCTGGGACATGAGTGCTTGTCAATGATCAGATGTTTGTGCTGCTGAAGCTCTCTCTGTGCACACAAAGGTCACCTGACTCGCAGGCTCATGATCATGACTGAGTGACAGATTGATGCATCCTGAAGATCAATCTCATCCTGGGGACTCAATGTGAGGATGAGGGCAGAACATTATTCTCGCGTGAGGGATGGCCTGTGGAGAGATGCTGCAGTCCGGATACAGATCAGCCCTCAGACGGTCAAGCGAGAGCCAGTGATTGATGCAAGTTTCCCTCCCTCTGCTCACTCTCCTGCCTCCGCCTTTATCAATGTGTGAG
The DNA here is from genome assembly GCF_964194155.1 of Cetorhinus maximus. Taxonomy (NCBI): domain Eukaryota; kingdom Metazoa; phylum Chordata; class Chondrichthyes; order Lamniformes; family Cetorhinidae; genus Cetorhinus; species Cetorhinus maximus. The sequence goes on from NC_135897.1 coordinate 9,191,978, forward strand.
AGGCTGACCACACTCTGCACACCACGCTGTGCACGACTGACACAGGATGAACAGGCCCTCCCCACCCCTGGACTGGGACCAGGGTATACACGCCAGGCAAAGCCTTGTAGCCTGGTGTGCACTGCCCCAGGACTGCCTCAGACTTATCCCCCCTCCTGTGCTCCTTTAACTCCCCTCCCAGTCATGTGTATCTGTTCACCCCTTCCCTCCCTGGCTCCAGGGAATGCCCTCCCCACCCCCCTCCCCCAACTCCCAAATCATTTCCCTCTTCCCACCTCTTCCCTTCTCTGCTCCAGTAACCAGCCTATCCACCTAGTCATGTGTCTCTGTCCACTCCTTCCCTCCTGTGCTCCAGTCAGACACTAACCCCCCACCCCCAGTCAAGCGTGCACCTTCCAGCCCCTTCCCTTGCCTCTGTCTAGTCTCACCGGACCCCCCAGGTTGTTTTTTAAACCACATTGCATTTAATTATATACATATTCCCTCTCTTCCTCCAGGTTTTTTCTTTGCCTTTTCTCTTTATTCCCTTTACCCTGAGCCTTCACGGAGGCCTGGACCTGTTTCTGGCTGGAGCAGAGATCACCTCATCCAAGAAGTAGGTGTTCTGTAGTGTTCACCAGGGTCAATTGCCTTTCCCATGGCTTTGAATGAGTGGGAAGATGCATGAGGTATCATATCTATATTGAACAGGCAAATGGACCAACACAAAAGTAAAATGCTGGAAATCAGAAATAAAGATTGTGGGAGAGGCTGGATGGGCCAGTAGTCCTTTCCTGGTTGCCTCTATATTGGTATGTGCGGATCCTTTTTAAATACTATTCCATTTTGTTTTCAGTTCTGATTCAAATTTCAGAAGTTCACGCAAATAATTATTGTGATCATTTGAAATTTGGCTTTCTTGCATTTGCCCTAATGATGGCAAGATGAAAAGTTTTGGCAACATGTCTCTCATTTCAACAATATTCAAGTTTTGTATTATCAAGTGACTGCACAAACTCATTTCCTCTCTGAGGGACCTGCTTTACGCTTTCAATATTTTCTGCTTCAGATTTCCAAAATCTGCAGTTTTTTGGTTTCCCGTTGGTAGTTATTGATAAGCAGAAGACAAGACGGCTGCCAAATGTAATAGGAATGAGCTATAAGGGAAATTTGGAGACACTTGAGCTCTATAGTGTAGAACGAAAGCAATTAATGGAATGAGGAATTAGCATAAAACAAAGGGATCACAACAGTGCGTAAATTACTAGAGCCAAGAAAGTTAAATGGTGACATGGTAGAGGTCTTTGAGACCATGAAGAATTATGATAAATAGTGATCGATTTTTTCCCACTAGTCAGTGGGATGATGGTAAAGAGAAGGTACACATTCAAGATAATTACAACACGAATGAAAGGCAAAGGTTCCCTAAATATTGTTGAACAAGAGTGGTCAGGATGAAAAATTCTTTCCTTTGTGAGGTTCTTTTTGAAGTAAGGTATGTGCTTGAAAGGAAAATGAATCTTGAAGGGCATGTGTGCCAAGCAGGGAAGTGAGATTCGAGTCAGGGTTTATGTGGAAAACACCCTGGTGCAGATTAGATGGATGGAATAGTCTGTTTCTGTGCTGGGGAATTCTATCATTCTATACGGTGGACCTGGAGTTATATACACTTCCAATTAAAGCAGGAAAGTAGAAACCGAGGGCATAATTTTAAATGGGAGCATAATCAACTTAAAAAAAGATAGTGGAGAGATGCTTTAGTTATAGAGTGAGAATTACCTAGAATAATCAAACAGATGAATATGGGGACATTTAAGAGAGAGGTTCAAAGCTTTGATGGGACATTTACAGTACTAAAAGGATGAATTTGGATGGAAGATCTACATAGCAATATCTACGTCACAGAAACAGGCCATTTGGCCTAACTGGTTCATCTTGGTGTTTATGCTCGACATGAGCCTCCTCCCACCCCTCTTCAATTCACCCTCAGCATAATCTTCTATTCCCGTCTCCTTCACACACGTGTCTAGCTTCCCCTTAAATGTATCTATGCTATTCACCACAACTACTCCATGTGGTCACGAGTTCCAAATTGTCACCACTCTCCGGATTAGGAAGCCTCTCCTGAATTCCTTTTTTGGATTTATTAGTGAATGTCTTATATTTATGGCTCCTAGTTTTGGTCTCCCACTCAAGCAAAAACATCTCTATGACGAAGTTATCGAATGCTTTCATAGTATATAACATGAATCTATAAACTTCAATAGGAGAGTTAGAATACTAGAAGCATGGGCTTCAATGGGCTGAATGGCCTTTCCTCACCTTTATTTTTATTCTAAATCTACAAAGCAGGAATGTTTTCTTTCCTTTCTCTCTTATCATCTGGTATGGAAAGGCTCACTATCCAGGCATGTTCGCTGACTAATGAGTAATTTGTGACAATCTGCCCTTCATGTAGGTTTGTGTGCAATGGCTGTGGAAGGGGTTCAATCTGCTGTCTTGTTTGTTATACAACACTTGCCTGACCTCACTGAAACAAAAGAAAAATGGCTTTACTTTTCCTTTATATGCACAAAAAAACTTTCAATTTTTTTCTCATTAATTTCCCGAAAAAAAGTTCTTGAACTCGTTGAGTCCTGCATCCCTTGACCTCTTGCAAAGAAAGGGGCCCTTGCCCCCCAAGAGGCCACAGCGCATTGAAGAGAGAGAGAAAAATCACAAGCACCACTTTGAATTATTGGCATTGTGACCGTCAAACAAAAGCTTTTCATCAAAGGTCCTTAATACACGTTTTTCTTTCATTCCTCTGTGAAATAGGCTGGGCAACAATTAATTTCAGAGAGAATTCAGCCTGGATCTATTACTTCCCTCAGCCCTATTGCTTTAATGAAAATCTATTTCCTTCTCTTTTGTGTCCAATATAATTTAATGCCCATTTTATTAATGGCCTGAAATAATTATGGAACCTTTGTGATTCTGAAGTATGTTTCATTTAATTGTGCAATAAATGTCTAATCTCTTCCTCCATCTAAAGCTATTATGGCATTAAAATTAACAATTATGCAGCAAATGTCTTGGTGAATGCACAGGGGTCCATTGAAATCACTTCTGATAACAAGACATATATAAATCATTCATGAGAACAATTTCTGAAAAGAAAAATTATTTGTGTTTTGAATGACATTGAGGAGCTTGGACCAGACTGCGAGAAGATAGCACTAAAATCATCATTTTTTTTTTTCTTTCTCTAAATTGCATTATCCAGCCTAAGCTTTACACCCCCTTCTTCTTTTTAGCGGGACAGATATTTTCAGAATTAATTAACTGTTAGCTCAGAAGGTAAAATATCTATTCTTTTTTTTAAAAGAGCAGAATGACTATTACACACTCATCGTTCAGTTCTGGGCAGTATTTGAAGGTAAGGCGATTAAATAGAGGAAGCTTGCCTTTTTTTCATTTTCTGCTATCTTTCTGGGAATTAATAGCCCTGCTGATAGGAACAGCAGTCAGGTGAGGCTAAGTTTGTTGTCTCAGCACTTTATTCGTCCCAGGCCAGGGTAATGATTTGCCTCTGTACACCACATCAGTGCATAGTCATCTTTACAATGGAGACCAGGAGTCCGTTAAGATTGCCTAGACCCACATTATCACTATAATATTTAATCCTAATAGGGTCTCCTCCTTGTTGGGCCATCTGCAACATTATCAGCAATAAAGATGGCTGTTGTAATATCTCGTTATAACAGCTGAAGTTTCGGTGCTTCAATTGATCAAAGGGGATGTGGAGGCACTGGAGACAGTGCAAAAAAGATTTACCGTGATGATACAGGACTGAGAGGTTATACCTAACAGGAAAGACTGAACAGGCTTGTATTCCATCCTTTAGCAAATAGAAGACTGAGAGTTGGCCTCATAGATTTTTTAAATTCTGTAGGGCTTTTATAGGGTATAAAGAGAGAGGAGGTTTCCATTTTTGGGGAGTCCAAAGCTACATCCCATATGTATAAAATAATCACTAATAAATGCAATAAAGAATTCAGGAGAGGCCTCTTTGCCCAGAGAATGGTTAGAACGTAGAACCTGCTACCAAATGGCCTGGTATCTTTTAATTCATTTACGGAATGTGGGCCTGCTGGCAAGGGCAACAGTTATTGATAACTACCAATTGCCCTTGAGAAGGTGGTGGTGAGCCACCTTCTTGAACTGCTGCAGTCCATGTGTTGTAGGGACACCCACAGTGCTGTTAGGGAGGGAATTCCAGGCTTTTGTTCCAGGAACAGTGAGGAAATGGCAAAATACTTCCAAGTGCAGGTTACGTATGGCTTGGAGGGGGATATGGAGATGGTGGTGTCCCCATGCATCTGCTGCCCTTGTCCTTCTAGGTGGTAGAAGTCAGTGGTTTCTGTATTGAACACAAACTTGCAGCCATGGTGCACAGGTGATGAGGGAGTGAATGTTTTAAGTGGAAAGGGTATTAAACAAGTGGCTGCTTTATCCTGTATGGTGTTGAGCTGACTGAGCGTTCTTGGAGCTACGTTCGTCCAGGCAAGTAGAAGGTATCCGATCCCACTCTGACTTGTGCCTTGTAGATGGTTGAAAGGCATTGTGGAATCAGGAGGTGAGTTATGCGCTACAGAATACCCAGCCTCTGCTCTTGTAGCCAAGTGTTTAGGTGGCTAGTCCAGTTAAGTCTATGGTGAATAGTGACCCCCCCCCAGGATGTTGATGGTGGGAGTGCGGGATAGTGGGGGATGGGGTGGGGGGTTCAATGATGGTAGCACCAGTGAATATCATGGAGAGGTGGTCAGACACTCGTTTTTGGAGATGACTTGATGTGGCAGGACTGCAGAGCTTTGATCTGATCCGTTGGTTGTGGGAACAATTAACCCTTTCCGTATCAAGCTTCTTCCACTGTTTAGCATGCATGTAGTCCTGTTTTGTTGCTTTACTAGGTTTGCACCTCTTTTTTATCTGCACCTGGTGCTGCTCCTGGCTTTCTCTTCTACACTCCCCATGGAACTCGGGTTGGTTCCCTGTCTTGATGGTAAAGGTAGATTTGCAGCTATGCCAGTCCATGAGGTTACAAACTGTGGTTGAAAACAATTCTGCTGCTGCCAATGGCCCACAGCCCTCATGGATGCCCAGTTTTGTGCTGCTGGATCTGTTCTGAATCTATTTGATTTAGCACGGTTGTAGTGCTACACAACATGATGAAGGAGGTGAAAGCAAAACACTGCGGATGCTGGAAATCTGAAGCAAAAACAGAAAATGCTGGAAAAGCTCAGCAGGTCTAACAGCATCTGCGGAGAGAAAAAACACAGAGTTAACATTTCGAGTCCGTGTGACTCCGGTGAAGAGTCATAAGGGCTCGAGGTGTTAATTCTGTTTTTTTCTCTCCACAGATGGTGTTAGACATGCTGAGTTTTTCCAGCATTTTCTGATAATGAAGGAGGTCCTTAATGTGAAGATAGGACGATGTCTTCACAAGGACTGTGCAGTAGTCAATTCTACCAATACTGTCATGGACAGGTCCATCTGCAACAGGTAGATTGGTGAGAATGAGGTCCAGTGGATTTTTCCAGTGTGTTGGTTGGCTCACAATCTGCCACAGACCCAGTCTAGCACTGCCGTCTGACCCTCATACTTGGCCAGCTCAGTCAGTAGGGGCGCTGCTGAGCCACTCTTGGTGATGGGCATTGAAGTTCCACACCCAAAGTACATTCTTTGCCCTTGCCACCCCTTAGTGCTTCTTCCAATTGGTGTTCAACACGGAGGAGTACAGATTCGTCAGCTGATGGAACGGTAGGTAGTAATCAGCAGGCATTTTCCTTGCCTGTGATTGGCCTGATACCATGAGAGCTGGAGGCCGGAGTCATTGTTGAGGACTCCAGGGGAACTCCCTCTCGACTGTATACCACTGTACCACCACCTCTGCTGCATCTGCCCTACCAGTGGGACAGGACGTAACCTAGGGATGGTAATGGAAATCTTGCACGTTGACACAAGACCCCAGAAGTTAATAAGAAGGATTCACTGGGCTGAGTGTGCCTTTGTTGTGCCCAAATCCAGAACTATGTCAATATCATGTCATCTGCCAGATTTATTTATTTTTATAGCAGATTGGCTTACTGTGGCAGAGTAGCTAAGAGTTACCCAGTTTGCTGTGGGCCTGTAATCACATATAGGCCAAACCAGGTAAAGATGGCAGATTTCCTTCTCAACCCAACTCATGTTTGCCATTACTGATGCAAGTGCTTTAATTCCACATTTATCTAATTAACTGAATTGAAATTTCATAGATGCTGTGGTGAGATTCAAATTCATATCTCCAACTCAGGTTTTGGGATTATTAGCTCAGTAACATAACCACTATGCTATCATACCTCCTGAAGCTGAGTTGAAGAGCATAGATTGATGTAAGGGGAATCTAGATAGCACATGAAGGCAACAGAAGAAGCAAGATATACAGATTGGGTTAACTGAAGTAGAATAGGATCACTGATTACACATCCATGAAGCGCTCTAGGATGCTTTTCTACATTAAGAGAATGCAATAGAAATGGAAGTTGCTGCTGTTTGTGTTGATTTCTTTCATTTAAAACATTAGAAGAAACTGGCAGAAGCCTAGTGGTTGTTGTACTATGCTGATAGCGCTGATATCCCACCACTGCCAACCATGTTGTATTATTGCATGCTATGGTGTCTCAATGATGAGATCTTGAGACTTGTGTATTTAGACATGAACTATTTATTGTTAATATTTAATTATTTACAGACCCAAGGTATGGTCCTGCATGGAGCTGTTGTCTCCATGCAGGCTGGTTCTAGAGTGTTCTCTCTAGGCTGTTCTCTCAGTCTATTACCATGGGACTCTATACATCATACCATGGGCAGTTCTATTCTCCAGTCTCACATCAACCCTTGCTCTGTTGAGAATCTTTACATCACAGTGACATGCAGGCACATTCAATATCGTACAACAGTGGTGAGCAGAGCAAAAGATATTACCTGAAAGCGATTTGTCAATACTAAATACTTCGGAGGAGGAACATTAATAATAGATGATTAATGCCTGGCAAGTTTAAGGACATAAGAATGAATGTGATCTTAGCTTAGTTAGATCACATTTAAAAGTACTGTACACAATCCAGGTCTCCAAATTACAAAAAGGATGTAGAAACACTGGTGAAAGTGCAAAAAAATCAATTTACGGGGATTATGCCATAACTAAGAGTGTATGATTATCAGGAAAGACTGAACAAGCTGGGACTCTTCTCTTAAAAAGGAAAGATTATGTGATGAGGTATTAAAGGCTTTTAAAACTATGAAGTTTTTTGGATAAGTTAATTGGGTAGTTGTAGTGTGGGAAACCACAACTAAGAGCTATCAATTATCTAAACTCTATGGAACAAAACAACCATGTTTATGCAACTTGTCTTCATCATTTAACCCCTTAAACTATAACATCATTCTGCTGAAGCTGCAGTCTCCTTCCTCTAAGATTGACAAAGCCTTCCTGTGATTGGTGTTTCAAACCGTACTCAGTATTGCAGATGATTCTGGCCAAAGCTCTGAACAACTAAAGCATAACTTCCTCACTTTTGTATTCCAATATCTTTTGAAATTACATTTTATATCTGTGCACTAGCGTTAACTGATATGGCTACAAAGACACCTAAATCACTTTGCTCCCTCCACAGCTCCCAGCCTCTCACCATTAGGAAAATATTTCACTTTTGCTTTCTCAGATCCAAAGTGGAAGACCTAATACCGTCCCACATTGAACTTCTTCTGCCATAGTTCTGCCGACTCACTTAATCTCTTTATGTCCCTTTTAATTTCCTTCTCCCATCCACACAGCTAACTGTCTTTCCTAACTTAGTGTTATCTGCAAACATGGCTACATAACTCTACTCCTTCATCCAAGTCATTCATATAAATGGTGCAAAGCTAAGATGCCAGTACAGACTCCTGGGAACACTGCTTGGTACAATTCATCACTTGGCACAAACTCATTGACCCAACTTTCTGTCTGCAAACTTCCAACCAATCACAAGGGTACCTCCAATTCCATTTTTACAAATAAGGACTTTTGCAGATGCCTTCTGCAAGTCTGCATAAACGTCATCCATGCACACTTCTCTATTCACCATGTTAGTGACCTCCTCAAAACATTCAACTAGATTGGTCAGATGTGGCCAGCCCACCACAAATCCATGCTGATTTTCTTCAAGCGACTCATATTTGTTGAGATGCTCTGTCACCTTGTCCCTGATGATTAGGCCTCACTACAACTAAAGGTAAACTGATCTGGTTTCTCCATTCCATATTGAAAAATGATGCAACAGCCCTACAGGAGAGGGCATTTAAAATCAATGACAACCTTATAGGAGAGACGCAGGGCAGAGGGGATATAAAATTAAATACAGTCCTACAGAATAGGTACAGTGAGAAGATATCAAGGTCAGACATTTTGCGGAATTTTCTATTCTCGAGATTAAGTCTGGTGGTGGGCGGGAAGCCTGGTGTGATTTCCACTGAGCGGTGGGGCAGGTAAACAAGCACGTTCTTCCACTTCTGGGCTCATTCATTATGCATCAGCAAAGAGCTCAGCAAATCTTGTAGCAGGGTATGGGGTTGAAGGTCCTGTTACTATATTTAAAGGGCACCCGGACAGCCATTCATTCACTGCAGATCAGGAGCTCTGTATCGCACCTCCAGAGTCCTTTCAGCCAATGCACAGACTAGTGAAGCTGGCAGGTGTGAGCAACTGCATCCTGGGACATACGAGGGGCCCTCCGGCATTGCCGTTCATGCATCCCTAGGTAAGAGCGCTGCCAGTGATACACCCACGGTCTGGCCAACGCTCGCTGTTGCAGTGCTCCATGTTTGCCAGCATCTAACCCTGTTGAGGCCCTGCTGCCTCTTGCCGTTCCTCCTGGCCCTGTGCCAACCAGCGATGGGCCCCCTTCTCCTCATCTGGATGACAGCCATTACCAAGGCAGGATTATCTGCAGCCTGCATCATTGACACCTCAGTGGATATGTGAACAAATTGAAGTGATACATTAAGTGAGCATGTCCTTTACAGGTTTCCCGCCATCTCAAAGCCAGCAGGCAAGTACAAAGCCCTTCTCCTGGCCTCTGTCTTGACATGGCATCCCTGCCCAACCCATGGGTGTTCCTCCCATTCATACATGAATGCTTATGGAGGCATTGCTCTTTGACCAGGGTGATGAGACCCACGTGCAAGAAGCCTTATGTGAACTCTTTTCCACTTGTCCCCACTCCTCTCAAGGCTCTATAGAGAGACCATTGCCTTAGTAGCATAGAAGGCTAATCACATAAGCCCTTGTTAGCCATGACCATTCACCCGGGATGATGGGAGGATGGAGGTTTGGAGTTGTGAGTTGGCTGCCCTCCACCAGCCACGCCCCTGGGAGGCATTGACCTCCCTCCCTCCCTTTCTCCCTGTCTCTGACTGCAGCCAATGGTAAATGCCACAGAATGAACGGTAGCTCCACACCCTGCTGGGATCTCGATGTTATGAGATCCATGAGTCAGGAACAAACCTGCTGCTGTGTGGGTTTGACCATAGAGAGGAGAACACAACTGAGCATGCTGGACATCCAGTTGCCTCATGATTATTAGGGTGTCCCCTTAGTTGGCCATTGTGCTGACCTTGAACTCCACCCACCCAAAAAGACCCTCTTCCCACCTTGAGGGATCTCGCTGACTAACTGCGTGGTCAAGGTCAGTTTGGAAAAATGATACGTGTCCCCTTTCAAACTCGCTCCACCACCTTCTACCCTCCCCTGCCCCCCACCAACTTCCCCCCGATCACCATAGGCCTACCGATTAGCACCATTCCTCTCCCCACGTATCCCTTAAACCTTCCCCTGTTACCCTGGGCCCTTTCATGATCCACCTCCAACATGCTTTTCCTCCCCTCAGAGCCGACAACCGTTACCGTCCCCATGCCCACCCTGACCCTTCCCATTATTCAAGCCAGCTGTCCTGTTCCCCTCCGTGACCCACCCAATGAGACCTTCACCTGCCAGACTCTCACCCTGGATCTGCCATCCTACAGCAACCTAATCCTAACCTAACCCTCTGACTGTTACCTGCTATTACCGGCACCCTGGGTTGAGGACCCCACCATCGATATCACTGAGCCCATCCTCTGAGACACTTCTTTCCCACTCCCTTTGGTTACCTGGACATTCCCCACCTTCCATGGACACTCTGCACCCCCCCTCCCCAGCCATTCCCCCATCTTCCCCGGGTACTCTCTCCACCCTTCCCCAATAAGCCTGCCTTCCCTGTCCCGCTTTAATAGTACTCTTCCATCCTATCCACCCCACACCACACCCCCCCACCCCCACCAAGCTTACACCTGCATCCCTTGTCCAGCCTCGGCGCAGTGTTTGCCAACAGCACTCGAGTGAAGTTATACGAGATTCCCAAGAAGGCTGAAACAACATCTACGGACCTGAATGCATGGAAGAAGTGAAATTCAACAAGTGCACGCCACTTATATACAGTCGTAAAACTGAATATTCTAAATCCTTGCTAGGGGCAGCTTAATTTGGAGGGGGAACTTAATACCGGTGAGGTGGCTTTTTAATGAGCATGCATGAGATGCTAATGTATGCAAATTGGATTCCCAACATTGTTCTTCAGGAATCTCGAGCCACCTTTAACCCCCCCTTGAAAGACAGGAGAACAGATTTCACACTGTTTATCCCACCCTCAGAAAACATAATTTTTGCCTCTCGCCAAATTAAGTGTCCGTGCCTGCCACAATTCCCACTACTCGTGGAAGCAGAAAATTCTGCCCGTTTAAAATCAGAGAAATCCAGCTGGATAAATACAGCGAGAGAAAATTTAAAATCAGAGAAATCTGTTATGTCGTGGTAGGTGATGTGTGCCAGGTAGACTAAATCCACAAGGGAAACTTGGCCACGCTATCGCAGTGCTTTTGAAATTTGTATTTATTACGAGATGATTTGTGCATTGAATTCAGAAGTAATGAGTCCACTAACACCTTTAGAGGTTTTAAAAACTAAATTAAAGCAATTATTGACAGGAAAAATATTTCAAGCACATATATAAGATCACAGTTACTTAACACTATAACAAATGCCCAAATTCCTAAATAACCTGACTCCTAACTACACACCCCTTTTAAGGCAACAGTCCAAAATGGAGTTTAAATTTAAATAGCAAGCCAGCAAGTTTACCACAGCACCCACTCGACAGTAAAACTCCAAAGGCTTTCCTCCACTTTTGGTTACTGGGCACAGCAACCTTCTGGCTAAAGTGGCTGGAGATTTCCCCAAGACTGTTTTATATGGCCCTCTTAGATCTCACATGGCCTCACAACATATCTTCCATACTCTTTAGATCTGTTTGTCCCTCTTTAATCTGTAAATTCAATTGTTCTATATGTCTTTGGAAATTTACTTTTCCCATAATATAAGATCTTCCTTGTTGCCAATATGGTCAGTTCCTTTGGGAAAAATAAACACACTGAGCGGCCTTGCTTATCTTGTTATTTATAAGCATCCCATCATCCCTTTGAAACCCAAACAACTCTTCACTCATCTAAAAATGCAAATTTCCTTATACCTTATATACTAATAACCTCGTCCATGTTTACTCATTGGCATTTCAAATGCCACTGACTTATTTTGATAATTTCAAGCTTGCAGTCTATCTGATTCTAATCTAATTCAATTAAATTACACAGACAGAGCCATCTGCGCTCACACCCATAAACCTACTTTACAATAAACCACAATAATATAATGAAAAAATGTTAGTTTCATGACAAATCCCACTAGATAAATACAAGGAGATGGGATTTAAAATAATTGAAATCCCACCGGACAGATACAAGGAGCAATGGGAGATAGGAATGAAATTGAAAATCAAGAGACACCTTTTGAATTTCACTTTTGTTTTCAGGCTGTGGTCAGTACTGACAAGCCACATTTATTGTGCATGGCTGAGGTAGTGGTGGTGGATATTCACCTTGAACTACAAGTATAGGTAGAAGGTATAAGGAGAGAATTCCAGAGCTGCAACTATGCAAAAATGACGGAAAGACAATCTATGTCCCAGCCACAATGACGTGTGACCTGGAGGGGAACTTGGAGCTAATGGTGGCACCACAACACTGTAGCTCTTGTCCTTCTTCTTGGCATAGATGTTGTATTTCTATGTTTGTTAATACAAACCTAACAACTTCGCACAGGACTGGCAAACTAAATGTAGGTTTGGTTTATTTGAAGATGTGGTTTAGGATCTTTCTAAAGAGCCTTGCAAACTGGATGAATGTACCACCAGCAAAGCTGATCCATGCCCCCCAAGAGCTTGATTAACATGAAGGTCCATGGTCACCAACACTCTCTTAGGGTATGGCACCTGAAAAGAGGGAGAGTGTACAGGATTGCTCAGCAGACAGATTTACTATAAGGATTCAACAGCTATTGTTAACAGGAAAGTGTGCTACAAATTCTTCACACCACATACTGCTAGCTAAACTGAAAGCTCCTCTGAACAATGTTTGCTGGTCACATGGTTTAGTCATTAGCATATTCTCCCTTAAAGCAATATCACAACAATAGGCAGCAGGTACAGAGTTTACACACACAGGCCCACACAGAAAGACACACATATAGACAAACTTATCGATTTGGCTGTGTTGAAAATGACCAGTGCATATTAGAAATTCTAAAAGAGTAAGGGGTGATATAGCAATTGTGGAGTTCAAGTAATACTTTCATTGTCTTGACATATACAGAGCAATAGGTGACAGAGGCACATACTGACAAAGAGACAAATAGAGTGAGACAGAGAAGGAAAGAAACATAGACACAGTAAGAAAATCACACAATGAGCAAGTGAGAGATACACAGCTAAGGCAAAGAGAGAAACAGAAAGGGTTGTGCATACACAGGGCAAAGAGTTACATACATAGCTCTGGCTATGATGTTCTAAGAGTCCCTAATAGGGCATTCTCAAGTTGGCAGCTGTGACTAGTGGAGTGCTACAATGTAGTACTGCGTTCTCAGCTATTTACCATCTATATTAATAACTTAGACAAAGAGACAGTGAGTAATGTATTTAAGTTTGCTGATGACACAAAACTAGGTGGAAATGTTTGTTTTGAGAGAGGCTGCAAAGAGCTATAGACAGGTTAAATGATTGGGCAACAAGATGGCAGATGAAGTATAATGTGGAGAAGTGTGAAGTTATTCTCTTTGGTCATAAGAATAGAAAAGCAGGATATTTTTTCAAAGCTGTGAAACTTATAAATGTAAATGTTCAGAGAGACTTGGGTGTGTTTGGACAAGGAAAGTTAGCATGCAAGCCCAGCAAGCATGTTGGCTTTTATTACAAGGGCATTGAAAGTGAGAGTGACTGCCCTTGACATCAAGGCAGCTTTTGACCAAGTGTGACATCAATGAGTCCTGGCAAAATTGAAGTCAATGGGAATCAAGAGGAAAACTCCCCACCGGTTGGGGTCAAACCTAGCACAAAGGAAGATGTTTGTGGTTGCTTGAGGTCAATCATCTCAGGCCCAGGATATTGATGCAGGAGTTCCTCAGGGTTGCCCTAGGCCCAACATCTTCAGCTGCTTCATTAATAACCTTCTCTCCATCATAAGGTGAGAAGTGGAGATGTTTACTGATGATTGTGCAATGTTCAGTAGCATTCACAACTCCTCAGATACTGAAGCAGTCCATGTCCATTTGCAGCAAGACCTGGGCAAAATTCCGGTTTCAGATGAAAAGTAACAAGTAACATTGCACTACGCAAGTATCAGATAATGGCCATCTCCAACAAGCGAGAATCTAATCAACTCCCCTCAGCATTCAATGGCATTACCATCACTGAACCCCCCATTATCAACATCCTGGGGGTTACCATTGACCAGAAACTGAACTGGACCAGCCATATAAATACTGTGGCTACAAGAGCAGGTCAGAAGCTGGGAATTCTGTGTTGAATAACTCACCCCCTGACTCCCCAAAGTCTGTCCACCATTTACAAGGCTCAAGTCAGGACTGTGATGGAATACTCTCCACTTACCTGGATGAGTGCAGCTCCCACAACACTCAGGAAACTCGACACCATCCAGGACAAAGCAGCCCGCTTGATTGGAACCTCATTTACCACTTTAAACATTCACTCCTTCCACCACTGACTCACAGTGGCAACAGTGTGTATTATATACAAGATGCAGAGCAACAACTCACCAAGGCTCCTTCAACAGCTCCTTGAAACCCGTGACCTCTATCACCTAGAAGGGCAAGGGCAGCAGATAGATGGGAACACCACCACTCGCACCTTCCCTCCAAGTCACAATCATCCTTGAAAATATTGGAAATATATCACCATTCCTTCAGTGTCGCTTGGTGAAAATCATGAAACTGCTTTCCTAACAGCACTGTGGGTGTACCTACACCACATGGACTGCAGCTGTTCAAGAAGGCAGCTCACCACCACCTTCTCAAAGACAACTAGGGATGGGCAATAAATGTTTTCCTTGCCAGTGATGCCCACATCCTGTGAAAGAATAAGGAAAAGACAAGAATAAAGAAGTCTTGTTACAAATATTCAGGATTTTGATAAGATCATATCTGGAATATTGTGTGCACTTTAGGTCTCCATAGTTGAGGAAGGATGTACTTGCCTTAGAGGCTGTACAATGAGGGTTCACTAAACTGATCCCTGGGAAGACAGGGTTGTCCATTGATGAGAGGCTGCGTAAATTGGGCTTATATATTCTGGAGTTTAGAAGAATGAGAGGTGATCCCTTTAAAACAAACAGATTCTGAAGGGGCTTGACAGGGTAGACACAGAGATTTTTTCCACTGGTCGGGGAATCTAGAACAATGGGGCACAGTCTCAGGATAAGGGGGTGATCATTTAGGACTATGAGGAGAGATTCCTTCACTCAAAGGGTTGTGATTCCTTGGAATTCTCTGCCCTAGAGGGTTATAGATGCTCCATCATTGACCATATTTAAGGTTAGGACAGGCAGATTTCAGTCTCTCAGGGAATCAAGGGAAACCCACAATAACAGAGATTCCAAACTCCCCATCACTCCCCATTACCTCTTAGAGGTTTGAGTATGCAATCGTCAACTTTGACACAAATGGATTGTTAAGTTTTTAACTGCTGAAAGGTTGCTTTTGGCTGATTGTGGTTTCATTAGATAATGTGAGACATGATATCACAGAGCCTGCATCAAAAACGGTTTGCTGATTTATTTGCAGGGTTATTGAGAACCAATCTGCTGTTGATTTATGGGAAACAATGCTTCCAACATACACCACACAATGACTCCATCTGACCTGGCTATCTACCACAGCTATTGTGTGTTTTTATTCAAGGAAATCTGGTAAATTGCAATCCCTGGCAATGAATTAAGAACCCTGCCCTACTGTATTTTTATATGTGAATACGTTATTTCAGAAACATTCCGAAAAAAGAGAGAAAAAAAGCCAGGGCAAGCTTTAAATGTGTTTAACCTTGGCTCCACAGATGAATCATAATTACACATAGAGGTCTCTTATTCTGTATTTAAATAGCATTAATTAAAGAGCGTTAGAGACTTTTTATCTAAGGGCCAAAGTTCTACTCAATAGCACAGGAGGATGCTAAAAATTCATTGACCCTTTCAGAGCAAGTACAATGCTCCTTGGGAGAAGCAGCGAACAAAAGTTTAGATTAGAAAGAAAAATAGGGTTTTTTTGGACAAAAGAACAAAATGAAAAATGTTGACCTCTAAAAGTAATTTGTTCTCTGCTTAACGTACTCCTTTTTTTATTATGTTATATTGTGTTTTCTTTTAAAACCCAGGGAAGTCATTGTGAGACATACTCATCTCTTCTCCCAGTTTACATTTATTAAAATAATTCCTTCCAATTTTCTGCTGAACGGTGAATTATTTGCACAACTGCCATTTTGCAAAAGGGCTATGAATCAGACTCAATGGAAAATTTACAACATATACCACAGTTTATTAAGCTAACATAATAATAATGAAATAATGAAATGTTATTTATGAATAAAATGCCATCCTTGAATGTGACCTTGTGTTTTAGTTTAAACTATTCATAAAAACTGTGCAGCATTTTTTCCAGAATTGTTTTCTTTATTCATTCTCAGGATGTGGGCGGCACTGGCAAGGTCAACATTTATTGCACTTCTCTAGTTGCCCTTGAGAAGATGCTCATGGGTCGCCTTCTTGAATCGCTGGTGAGAGTGCTCCCACAGTGTTGTTAGGGAGTGTGACCCAGGATTTTGGACCAGCAACAGTGAAGGAACAGCAACATATTCCAAGTAGGGATGGTGACTGGCTTGGAGGGGAACTGAACATACAAACATATGAATTCGGAACAGGATTGGGCCACTCGGCCTCTCGAGCCTGCTCCACCATTCAATAAGATCATGGCTGATCTGATTTCTCCACATTCCTGCCTACCCCCAATAGCTTTTCACCCCTTTGCTCATCAAGGATCTATCCAGCTCTGCCTTAAAAATATTCAAAGACTCTGCTACCTCCGCTTTTTGAAGAAGAGAGTTGCAAAGACTCAGAACCCTCTGCGAGAAAAAAATCCTCCTCATCTCTGCCTTAAATGGGCAACCCCTTATTTTTAAACAGTGACCCCTTGTTCTAGATTCTCCCACAACAGGAAACATCCTCTTCACATCGACCCTGTCAAGACCCCTCAGGATCTTGTATGTTTCAACCAGGTCGCCTCTTACTCTCCTAAACTCCAGCAGATACAAGCCTAGTCTGTCCAACCTTCCCTCATAAGACAATCAGCCCGTTCTAGATATTAATCTAGTTTATTTTGGGGCTTGTTTTTTTAAGTAACCGTTTGAAACTGGTAAGTTGTTAAAAAAACGGCCTGGATTTTGCAGTTAAAAATGAAGATGCGGTTATCAGAAATGTCCTGCATCTGCATCATGCAGAAGCTAGGAAGTTGCTGTCTCAGCTCCTCCACAAGATTTACTACACGAGTAACTCACCAAGAGAGTCAGCATTAAAACACCTGGTGGGTGTGAAGTTGCTGTCCTTTCCCATATGGTACTCACTCAACATGCCAGCAGAAATTAGGGCTGGTTCATTTTTTCAGGTACACCCACAGTGCTGTTAGGGAGGGAGTTCCATGGTTTAGACCCAGCGATGGTAAGGGAACGGCAATATATATCCAAGTCAGGATGGTGAGCGGCTTGAAGGAGAACTTCCAGGCGGTGGTGTTCCCATGTGTCTGCTGCCCTTGCACTTCTAGATGGTGGCGGTTGTGGGTTTGGAAGGTGCTGCCAAAGGAACCTTGGTGAGTGTAAGTGAATTTTTAATGACGTAGTATAAGTCTTAACTGCTGCCAAACAATCTTCCTCACACTGAAAAATGATTTTTTTATAAGCACTGTTTCTTTACATTTTAATTATTGTTGAAGATTGAAAATGTTAATAAATTAGTAAAATTGGTAATAAATTAATATTTTTGTAAATGTTTCTTTCTGGCTCTTTCATCTCTCTCTCTATTAAACCCACCTTTCACTTCCTCTCTTTATTACACCTTATGTACATGAATTTAAATTGGATTAAATATTCTAACTCATACCTCTTGGTTTAGACTCTGCGGCCCTGATACTCATTGGGATTCCCAAGCGGTGGGAGGAGGCTGTTCGCTGTGGGGTTTAACTCCAGGTTCCTTCCCCGTTCTCTCCTAGTCCCTCAAAGCTGATGAACACTTCATTCCCTGCACTGTTCCCTTCCTCCTACGTTCTGTTGAAAGAAAGCACGGTTTCACCCTGTCTTTACGCTTTGAAGTATTTTGCCTCCTTTTCTACTCTCTTGAATGTAAACTGATGCTCTGCACTATGAGCCTTGACCTTTCGCTTGCATTTCTCAATTGAGAAAACTTTCCTGATCTTTTTGCTTTGTGGCAGGAAACAATCAGACGGGGCACCGAATGTCTATTCTTTGGCCTGCTTTTGTAAATCTCCCCATTTCAGTTTCTGGTTGCTGTTATCCAATCCATGCAGTAAATTGGCATTTAGAAGCAAGGCCATGAATTAATAGACAATTTCTCAACAGCGGAAAAAAAAACTATTCAAAGAACAGCTCAACCAACAGAAGTAACAATTTTCAGTCCTTCAATCCACAACTCAATTGGGGAGCATGGAATTGAGGCCCCATGTGGAACTCAGTCAGACAGATTGTGAAGGTACTCTGTTGGATCCCTTGTCTACCCTGAATTAGGTGGCAGCAGGTATGCTAATTGGTTCAGCATTCCTGGCCTGGATGCAATGGAAATAAAGATGCCAAGACGGGCAAATCAGGCTGTCAACTTGCTATTACCCATTTTTGCACAATCACACAATGTCAAAGTTTGCCCCTCTGAAACTCAGTCAATTATATAAGTTACACAAGTAACAGCACCTACACTGAACCCTAAGCTTCTCTTCACTCTGGCTTAATTCTGCTAATGAGAACTTATTGGCCTAAAAATGTGATTACGCCCAATCAGGGGATATGTGATAGGCTGCCAATTGTCTGTCTTACGCCATTGCACAAAGTCAAGATCTATTCTTTATATGTGCTTTTGGCAATGGCGGGTTTTTACTTTTTGAATTGCTTCCTCCTGTTGACAAAACCGAGGCTTACATGTGAAGGTTGCCTCTTGGATCAGGTACCAGAGGCTGGCCAGCGCACGGGGGAACAACTTACCCAAGCCCACGTTTTCAGGAGGCATTTTCCTGTGTAATGGTTTATCCCGATGTGAATGTATTGCTAACATTGTTGCAAGTGACCAGCAGTATGTCAAATATAGCACCAAAGAAAAAGCCAGATTACATCTTCTGAGCCCTCATGTTGTGGGCTTCAATCAGTTCCATTATTGTTAAGATACATACTGAACACTGAAAAACAAGGAGAGCCTGCAGTCACCAAGTTCAGGTATGTATAGATGGTTTGATAAGGACTTGAGACAGTGCATGACTTCTCAATCAATCAAGCTGCTGGCATACTCAACATGATGGGTCATCAAACATCACTCACTGCGAGTGGTTATTGGGCTATTTAATTCCTAACTTGACTTTCTAGAGTAGCAGATATGCACGTGACGGATTTGGGCCCAGAGTATCAGCAGAGTTTAGTGCAATCTCAGGCCAGTCTATTCACCCTTCAAGTTGCACAGTGTTAATTGTACGGAGTGCCATGCCCATTATCTGTACCGCTGCCTTGTGATCTGGTTTGGCAGTGACTGTAAAGCATACCGTCCTCTAATGTGCAAATAGAATACACCCAACTGTTGCTAAGGTGAAATGTGAAGTCCATTCCCATATCATACCAAATGAAGAAGCTCATTGTGTATTTGCACTGGAGAGATCAAGCTGATCCCATTAGCCGGATTTTGAGTTCCAGCCAGAACCCGCACTATGTTTTTAGGTTTCTGTCTGGTTAAACTGTGCTGTTTAGGAGAGAGAGAGATAGCAGGAGATGCAAAGCCTTCCCTTTTAACCCCTTCCTTCTCACCATCCAAGGACCCAGATATCCCTTCCAGGTGAAGTAGTGATTTACTTGTACTTCTTTCAATTAGTCTACTGTCTTCGCTGTTCACAATGTGGTGTGTCCAGGGCCTCTTCCCTGTGCTCTGTGCAGCCTTCAGACCAAAGTGATGGTCCAGTCTCACACTCCCTGGAAACATTACTGATGCCCGCACCTCGATGGTGCCGGTCATTGCTGCCAGAATGTCGTGGGCAGGTGTCACAGAGTTCCCTCATTCTCTCTGTGTGCTCTCAGCACCTTTAAGGTAACCAGTGACGCTGTGCTCCTGAAGGTGTCAGATGCTGAAGGTGGACAAAGGATCAGGTGCTTTTAAAGTTTCATGGCTGCATCTCTATGGTGTGACCCTAATCACAGAGTGCAAGTGAGCCACTCGCAGTCAGACAGGAGTTAGACATTGTCAGACGCCATATGGAGTGTCCTCACCGCATGTCGCCATTATCCTCCTGTGATCGAGCAACCATTAGGGCCTCCACAGCATCTCCAT
This sequence comes from Cetorhinus maximus, assembly GCF_964194155.1. Classification (NCBI taxonomy): domain Eukaryota; kingdom Metazoa; phylum Chordata; class Chondrichthyes; order Lamniformes; family Cetorhinidae; genus Cetorhinus; species Cetorhinus maximus. The sequence goes on from NC_135897.1 coordinate 9,212,039, forward strand.
GACAGGAGCATTCTCACAGAGGGTATGTGCGCTGCCATAAGCCAGACTGGAGTCAAACATTCACAGATGCAATTTGAGGATCTATGGTGTCTCCTCATGTGGTCTACTGCATGTGGTCATCATGTTCCACATATCTAGCATCTATGAGGGCCTCCCAAGTGCACCTGCCTTGTCTGGTCAGTGCGAGTGTGTGTGTGTGTGTATGAATCTGTGTGTGTGTGTGTGTGTGTGTATGTGAGTGTGTGTGTGTGTGTGTCTGAGTGAGTGTGTGTATGCGTGTGTGTGTGTCTGATTGAGTGTGTGTATGTGCGTGTGTTTGAGTGAGTGTGAGTGTGTGTGTTTGAGTGAGTGTGAGTGTGTATGTTTGAGTGAGTGTGAGTGTGTGTGTGTGTGTGTCTGTGTGCGTGCGTGCATTTGTGCATGAGTGTGTGAGTGTGTGTGTGCGTATGTGCTACTTATCTCTACTTTGGTTCACACGGAGCTCTGCCAAGTGACTGATACCCTCAACCAGCCAGTCCCTCAGCTCCATCCACATCCTCATCTTCAGGCAAGAGGACACCTCCTCCATTGAAGAACTCGAATCAAGCAACCCTGAAGACCTATCACAGTGCTTACCCACACCTTGCAGCAGCGCAGAGACACACACCTTGATGGGACCTAGATCTAGAGCAGGCTCGGGTTCACAATCTGGTGGTCACTGCATGGACATGTGTCCACAGCAGGAGGAGGCAGGTTCAGCCGAGCTCCCTGGCACTTGGAGGACTGCTGGGGAAGAGGCATCTGTGAGGTCCGTGTCAGATGACGAGCCCCTAGATTCGGCCTTCCAACTTATAATGGAGAGTCAGCAGAAGATGGGGGAACATCACGCAGAACTGTCGGAAGCCCTTAACAGAATGGCACACGAGTTAGAGGAGTGTGTCCACCTGCTCTCTGATGAAGTGATGCCCACATGTGCACTTATGGAGGTCTCCAAGGGAAGGATGGTGGACACCATGGAGACCCTGGTCCAGCAGAACGTGGAGATGTGTGCAGACCTGCACTCCATCACAGGAGTCATAGGTGTGTCTTCCAGCAGTTGGGTCACCCACTCAAGAATCTCAAAGGCTGTCCACTCCCTCCGAGCCCCCTTTGCCTGTGACCCCCTCAACCTCGTCCTCTGTCACCGCAGAGGGGGCAGCCGGCCCACAGGAGAACAGCCAAAGCAAACTGGGGCCCCCAAGGCCTCAGCTGTCCAGAGAACCCACACCGAAGGCATCAGAGGCAACAGGGCCAACAATTGCTCAGGCTGTCTCCACCCCTGCCGCGGATGTCAGGGCAGCACCTAGAAGAAGTGATAGGCCTGGAAAAGTTAGGAATTTCTGATCACAGTTGGTCACACGGGTGAACATGTTTTGTCACTTTATAATCTGGAAATATATTCACTTTCACTGAATAATGTGTAATGGTGTTTATTGGTGTAATGGTTTCAGCTTCATTGACAGGCTTCGTGATTCCTCCCACTGCAGACCCCCTTCCCCCACCCCCACTAGCAGGTCAGCTGCACCCAGCTGGGCCATGAGTGATCCTGGGGGGAGGAGTGTGTGTGTGGCTGGGCCTTTCGCAGCCTCGTGCCAGCCTCTCTCACACACATGGATCCTTCCTCCATCCCACTCATCTCACTGTCCTGAGCATGTTCAATGCTGCCGGCTGGGGCTCTCTTTCCGTGTCCATCTGAGCTGACCCTGTATCTCCGCCCACCCACTGACCTCACTCCCATGCAGCACCTGATCCCGCCCACATGAGGCTCCGCCCACTTTCGATTTCGACAGCCATGGTAGTCGTTAAGTTTCTGATCAGCTCCCCTGTCCTTCCCCCTCCCCCAGTCACCCATGTCCTTTACCCCATCACTGTTGACCCCCTGGCATCAGCTTCCACCTCCCCTTCGTCACCTACCGGCCCAAACCCTTGTCTTTCCAGGATGTCCTGTGAACGTGAACATTCCCTGCCTTCCTGACAATCCCACCCCCATCCACATTGACCTCCCTGACCTCCTCCTTCCCACCCCCAGGGTCCGTGTCTGGCTCCGCCATCCCTTCCACCACTACCGTCAGGGCCTCACCCCCCCACAACCCTCCCAGCTCACTTTGCCCCCTTACACATTCACTATTCCAGCCTACCTCGTCCGCCCTCAGTTCACCCCCAGGAGGCAGTCATTGACTCCACAGATCCCTTCTTTACACATTCACCTGGACATCGCTTACTTACTCCACCCTTACTCTTCTCTCCACCCAGGCTTCTTCCTCCCTCTGGACTCTATCCCCGCGTGAAACTCTTTTCCCTCTCCAAACTGCTTCCCCCCTCCAGAGTCTTAAATCTTTCTCCCATCTTACACTCCACCCCACTTCTTGCACCCCCACACCTTGTAGTCCATCCTCCCCATCCCCCGACACTTTCGTCGGCTCCCCCCCCCCACCCAGGTACACCTTCCTCTCCCTGTCAAACCTAGACCTTCCTTTCCCACCCCTCACCCTGGTGGTACACCTTCCTCTCCCACTCACAGCTGGGCCTTCCTCTCCCCCACTCACCAATCATCCTTAGCAGCCCATGGCCAAGACCGTGATGTTTTAAAGCAGACCCGAGACATCAATGGAGACCTCCCACCTTCCGAGCGCTTGCTTTACATTGGGAGCCATGTCCATGCAAGTCTGCCCAGCATGCGCTGCACGTGTTCCTCCAGGAACTGGTAGCTGCAGGACTCCAGTGTCTTCTGCTCCTCGGGTGTCTGCAACCTGAGCAAGGCAGCATGTGTGAGTGTGTGTGTTTCTGTGTGTGTGTGTGTGTTTCTGTGTGTGTGTATATGTGTGTGTGTATATGTGTGTGTGTGTGTGTGTTTGTGTGTGTGCGTGTGTGTTTCTGTGTGTGTGTGTATATATGTGTGTGTGTGTGTGTTTCTGTGTGTGTGTGTGTGTTTGTTTCTGTGTGTGTGTGTATATGTGTGTGTGTGTGTTTCTGTGTGTGTGTATATATGTGTGTGTGTTTCTGTGTGTGTATATGTGTTTCTGTGTGTGTGTATATGTGTGTGTGTGTGTGTGTGTTTCTGTGTGTGTGTGTGTGTGTTTGTGTGTGTTGTGTGTGTGTATGTGTGGTGTGTATGTTGTGTGTGTGTTTGTGTGTGTGAGTGTGACTGTGTGTGTTGTGTGTATGTATGTGTGTGTGTGTTTTGTATATGTGTGAGTGTGTTTTGTGTGTGTGTGTGTCTATGTGTGTGTTGTGTGTGTGAGTGTGTGTATGTGTGTGTATGTGTGAGTGTGTTTTGTGTGTGAGTGAGTGAGTGTGTGAGTGAGTGAGTGTGTGAGTGAGTGTGTGTGTGTGTGTGTATGTGTTGTGTGTGTGTTTGTGTGTGTGTGTTTGAGTGTGTGTGTGTTGTGTGTTTGTGTGTGTGTTTGTTTGTGTGTGTGTGTGCTTGAGTGTGTGTGTGTGTGTGTCTGTGTGTGTGTGTTTGTGTGTGTGTGTGTATGTGTTTGTGTGTGTGTGTTTGTGTGTGTGTGTTTGAGTGTGTGTGTGTGAGTGTGTGTGTTTGTGTGTTTGTGTGTGTGTGTGTTTGAGTGTGTGTGCGTGTGTGTGTGTTTGTGTGTGTTTGAGTGTGTGTGTGTTTGAGTGTGTGTGTGTTTGAGTGTGTGTGTGTGTTTGTGTATGTGTGTGTGTGTGTGTGTGCTTGAGTGTGTGTGTGTGTTTGAGTGTGTGTGTGTGTGTGTGCATGTGTGTGTGTGTTTGAGTGTGTGTGTGTTGTGTGTTTGTGTGTGTGTTTGTTTGTGTGTGTGTGTGCTTGAGTGTGTGTGTCTGTGTGTGTGTTTGTGTGTGTGTGTGTTTGTGTATGTGTGTGTGAGTGTGCATGTGTGTGTGTGTTTGAGTGTGTGTGTGTTTGAGTGTGTGTGTGTGTGTGTGTGTGTTTGAGCGTGTGTGTGTTTGAGTGTGTGTGTGTGTTTGTGTATGTGTGTGTTTGAGTGTGAGTGTGTGTGTGTGTGTGTGTTTGAGCGTGTATATGTTTGAGTGTGTGTGTGTGTGAGTCTCTGTGCGTGAGTGGGTGGAATCATCCCAGATTTGCACCAAGTGCAGTGGTGGGCAGGATTAAGGGCATTTTACCAGCCGCCACAATGACGGGATTTCACGCCATGTTGTCCCATTCCGGTCGTGTCCCATCTCATCAGTAATGCATTCCCGGGAAACAGACCGGATCGCTGGCGGACGGGCTCGGACTTTCCCGCCATGTCATGACCTCAGCACTTCCTCGCTCCGGGCATCATATTCAAAGTGCACCAGGGCGCAGCCTACTTCATGTCCTCAGACCAGGACTGCTCCAGGAGACAGGTGGCCCCAAAAGCAATCAAGACGGAAGTCCCCAAATTTAGTGAGGCCTCTCTGGGGGCGCCTGCTGGAGACAGTGGAAGGCCTCTGCGATGTCCTCTACCCCGCTCTGTCCGCAGGAGTTTCACCAGAGTCACCAATTCATCCTGGGAGGTGGTGGCAGTGGGTGGTCAGCACCACTGGAGCACAGAGGAGGTCAGCCATCCAGTGCAGGAAGAGGATCCACCAGGATAAATCAACCACCTCATCACTGTCAACTCCCACACTCATAAACCCATCGCACACCCACAGGGATCTCACACTTCAAGGGACAACACCACTAATTCTCACACACACCCTCACATCTCCATCAGGCTCATATCCTCTGGAGCTCGTGTCCTGATCCTGTCCATGGCTCCGCTCACCACACAAACACTCCACACAGTGCCATGTGTCCTGCTCACACTCTCTCCATTTGTTTTCATGTAGGAGAAGCTGGCTCACAACAGCAGGGAAAGGCCCCGGACCCGGGATGGAGTGGCCCACATTAGGCCCCTCACTCACTTTGAGGAGTGTGCCATCTGGTGAGGACATGGACCGTGCCTGTGGTGACGGTGAGGATGGCGGTGAACACCCACGTGAGGATCCTGCACCACATCATCCCTCTCTCAACACAGCTGTGAGTGTCTCTCTCTCTCCTGCTTTTGACTCTGCTGCCAGGCACTAATTATCTCTACTTTGGTTCACAGGGAGCTCTGCCAAGTGACCAACACCCTCAGCCAGACAGTCCCTCAGCTCCATCCACACCCTCACCTCCCACCAAGTGGACTCCTCCTCCATTGAAGAGCTGGAAATGAGCAGCCTGGAAGACCCGTCACAGCGCTTACCCACACCCTCCACCAGTGGGAAGGATGGTGGATGCCATGGAGACCCTGGTCCAGTAGAAAGCGGAGATGCGTGCAGACCAGCACTTCATCACGGTAGCCATGAAACCCTGGGTCATCCAGTCAGGAATCTCAGAGGCTGTCCCCTTCCTCCGAGTCCCCTTTGCCTGTGATCCCCTCAACCTCGTCCTCTGTCACCACAGAGGGGGCAGCCGGCCCACAGGAGAACAGCCGAAGCAAACTGGGGCCCCCAAGGCCTCAGCTGTCCAGAGGACCCACGCCGAAGGCATCAGAGGCAACAGGGCCAACAATTGCTCAGGCTGTCTCCACCCCTGCGGCGGATGTCAGGGCAGCACCTAGAAGTGGCAGGCCTGGAAAAGTTAAGAAATTCTGATCACAAGCTACAAGCTAATACAACTACTGTCCCACCCTCAACCCCACCCTTCCATATATTGACTTTCACTGAATAATATGTAATGTTGTCTTTCAGCTTCATTGACGGACTTTGTCAGTGCTCCCCGGCATTCCCCCTGCACTAGCAGTTCAGCTGCATGCAACCAAACCAGGAAGGATCCTGGAGGGAGGAGTTTGTGTGTGGCTGGGCCTTTCGGAGCCTCGTGCCAGCCTCTCCCACACACGTGGATCCTTCCTCCATCTCACTCATCTCACTGTCCTGAGCATTCTCAATGCTGCCGGCTGGGGCTCTCTTTCCGTGTCCATCCGAGCTGACCCTGTATCTCCGCCCACCCACTGACCTCACTCCCATGCAGCACCTGATCCCGCCCACACGAGGCTCCGCCCACCCACTGATCTCACTCCCATGCAGCACCTGTTCCCGCCCACACGAGGCTCCGCCCACTCACTGATCTCACTCCCATGCAGCACCTGATCCCACCCACATGAGGCTCCGCCCACCCACTGATCTCACTCCCATGCAGCACCTGATCCCGCCCACCACGAGGCTCCGCCCACTTTCGATTTCGACAGCCATGGTAGTCGTGAAGTTTCTGATCAGCTCCCCTGTCCGTCCCCCTCCCCCAGTCACACATGTCCTTGACCAATCAGCTTCCACCTCCCCTTCGTCACCTACCAACCCAAACCCTTGACTTTCCAGGATGTCCTGTGAACGTGTACATTCCCTGCCTTCCTGACAATCCCACCCCCATCCACATTGACCTCCCCAACCTCCTCCTTCCCACCCCCAGGGTGCGTGTCTGCCTCTGAGTGCTCACCAGCCACCCTCACCATCCCTAATACAACTACTGTCCCACCCTCAACCCCACCCTCCCAGTTAACTCTGCCCTGTCACACACCCACCATTCCCTCCTCCACGTCCACCCTCAGTTCGCTCCCCAGGAGGCAGTCATTGACTCCACAGACCTCCCCTTTACGCGTTCACCTGGACATCGCCCCTCACTTACTCCACCCTTACTTCCTCCTTCCCCGCTCTGGACTCCTTCCTCCCTCTGGACTCATTCCCCCTTTACACCTACCAGCCCACTTGCCGCATTCTCCCCCGTTGCACCCCCTCCCTTCATACGCCCTCCTCCCTGTCCCAACTTCACCCTCAAGGCACCATCGTTATCCCCCTCCCAACCTCACCACTGCCCCC